>NW_024418158.1:0-15821 GCF_014898765.1 Herpailurus yagouaroundi | reverse complement strand
GAGGGTTCCCATTTCTCCACATTCTCTCCAGCATCTATAGTCTCCTGATTTTTCATTTTGGCCACTCTGACTGGTGTGAGGTGATATCTGAGTGTGGTTTTGATTTGTATTTCCCTGATAAGGAGCGACGTTGAACATCTTTTCATGTGCCTGTTGGCCATCCGGATGTCTTCTTTAGAGAAGTGTCTATTCATGTTTTCTGCCCATTTCTTCACTGGGTTGTTTTTCGGGTGTGGAGTTTGGTGAGCTCTAATTACTCCCTTTGTAAACACCAAGAAGAAAAAAAATGGAGATGGCGTGCTCTCTCTCTCTCTCTCTCTTTCTTTGGTTGAGTTTATTGAAACATAATTTTCATTAATAAAGTGTACCTGTTTTAATGTATATTTCTACTAGTTTCGACAAACACATGCAGTCATGTAACTACCACCACAAGTCAAAATATAGAATAGTCTCGTTATACCAGAAAATTGCTTCACGTGGCATTTTATTCTTACTGTATTGACAGTGTTGGTAAAGGACTTAGCAATTAATAGAAAATTCTATTTGACTAAATGTTTAGCTTAACTGTGAGGTAACCAAAAAACACTTTGGGTGCCACTTTGGCTGGAAAGCTTTCTAAAATGGCTGAGTCCATTTGCTGCCTTATAAGTAGAGAAGAGAAACGTAGAAAATATAGGCCAATTTACTATTGGATTGGATAGAATTCCTAAGGTGAGAAAACTGAGAAGGACTCTACCAAATCAAAGAAAGGAAGAAAAGAAGAAAGGAAGGGAGGAAGGAAAAAGGGAAGGAAGAGGCAACGAGAGGGGAGATGGCAGAGGAAATTTTGCTTATTCATATATTTTGCAGTCAGTCTTGAAGGTTAATATAGACAAAGGATTTGTTAAACCATGCTGAATGTGTGCCCACCTGCTAGAAACTGCCTGGAAATAGATTTTTAAGATTGTTTTGTTATTTCCTTTGTTGTCCTAAAAGTTATTTATGTAATAAAACCTCCAGTAAATTAAGGCTTTATTTGGTTAGGCTTAAATCAATCAAGATAGGACAGCACAAATAATCAGTTTTCTGTCTTTTAAAAAATGTAGTTCTGTATAAATTGATATAAATGCCATCATACTTTTGGGTGGGGTGTTTTTTTTTCTTTTTCCTTTTTTTATTTTGGCCTCAGATTCTAGAAAATCCACCTGAACTTATTTTCTTACCTTAGATTATTGGTATAATTATCTTTATTCTTCTCCTAATTGGTTTCTGACCTTGATGGTAACAATGTGTATTAATACTTTAAATTACCTCAAATCCTCTGACAAAAGGTGAGGTTTAATTTATAAATTATTTATATCTGGTTTCTCAGTGGCTGACTAAAGAGTAAAGTGCAGCATGGATCTGTACCAATCTTTTGCTTCTTAACTGATAGCCCATATTTTAAGAGGGGTGTGATTCTAATCAAACATTATAGAACAATACAATTTTCTTTTTTTAAAGTGTATTTATTTTGAGAGAGAGAGAGAGAGAGACAGAGAGACAGAGAAAGAGAGAGAGACAGAGAGAGAGAGAGAACAAGTGGGGGAGGGGCAGAGAGGGAGATAGAATCCTAAGCAGGTTCCACACTGTTAGTGCAGAACCTGATGCAGGGCTCAATCCCACAAACTGTGAGATCATGTCCTGAGCCAAAATCAAGACTCAGACACTTAACCAACTGAGCCACCCAGGCACCCCAATACTATTTTCTTAATAGCAGATTAGAGCAATAAAAATAATGATTGCTTTAAAAAGGAAATGAATCAAACTCAATTTTTTAAAATAATGCTGATAAGTATGTCACCATTACTCTACAACAAAGACCCATAGACTCAAATAACTAACAAAAACAATAAAAATGAATAATTTTAGATGGCTGTCTATGTACTACATTCTGTTCTAAGAAGTGTTATATATATAAATTTAGTTAATCCTCACTATTGCCCCATGGGCTGAATATTATTATTATACCCACTGTACAGATGAGAAAATTGAGAGGTCACATGCCCAGGATCACATAGGTACTTAAGTGGCTGATATAAATATGGATATATATCCAGAAAATCCAGATCCCATGTTTTTAATGATTATATAATACTTCGTTTCACTATTTTTTGAGTCAGATAATTAAAAACATTATTATATTTATGTATTTTTGAGAGATGGGGGAGGGGCAGAGAGAGGGAGACAGAAGAGTTGAAGTGGGCTCTGTGCTGACAGCAGAGAGCCATGCAGGGCTCAAAGTCCCAAACTGCTAGAACACGACTTGAGCTGAAGTTGGACGCTTAACTGACTGAGCCGCCCAGGCATCCCTAGTCCAATCATTTTCTTAACTGAACCTCAGCACCCCACTTACTGATCAAACTTATTTGATTTAGTGTCTGTCTAAAACAACCTCACATATGTGGATAGTTAGACTTAGACACTCTTGTATCTAAGAAAATCAGGCCGTTTTATTTCTATAAGTGGTCCTGAGGTCCCTAGTTATGTCCCTAAATAGTCAGTGGCACTGGTATCCTTAGCCTGGTATACTATTTCTTTTCTACTTTGCTAAAACTGGAATGGTCTACAAACATAACAAATATTGATGTTGTTCTCTACTGTTGTTGAATCCATTGAGGTTATTAAATCATGAACATGCACACTGGCAATATCAATGTGATGCCATAACATTCAAATGTCAAATATCCAGATGTTTAGCATCTTATGTACATTAGTACTAACCCTATGACATAATGGACTAAAATGAGATTTTTTTTCATGGCATTCCAGGAGTATTAGTGTTACTTTATTACAGACTGTTTACATATCATTGAAGATCAAGTGGCAAAAGTAAAGAATAAACATAGTCCCAGAATTTGGAATTCCTTTAAGAACAACAATTCCAGTGAGAATTGTTAGGTTCCTAGGCACTTCCTCAGCAGAACTTTCTCATAAACTTCTCTGTTTTCAAACTTTCTGTAAGCAACTATTAATGTATCTAAAAAAATATTTAAATCTATTTTTATAAAGTAGAAGCTGTCCAGAAGATTTTTCTTTAATTAAAGAAGAAATGACTACAGGAAATAGATCAATAGAAGCAACATAAATGTTAATACCTTGAATTTTCCTTTCAAATGTGGTTGATAAGCATAAAACTTGAAACAATAGTAAAAATTAAGTAAAGTTATTTTCATGGATCAAATAGCTCACAGGGAGACCATAACTATTGTTGATTAATAGGTGTAGAGTGACTACTCATCCTAATTTATTTATCAAATTGTTATTCCCTTAACGTTAAGTACATTAGGGTGGTGGTAAAAATGTGGTGCATGAAAAAAAGGTGTAGCATGAGTTGATACCTTAATTGCATATTTCATCTTCCACAAAAATAATTATCTACAGTGGTTTAGTAGATTTCATGTTATCTTCTTTCTGTCAAAGTCAGAGCACAATTAAAAAATAGTACTGTCTCAAAAAAAGTGAGGCATAAATATCTTTAGGTTCCTATTGCTAATAATTTTCCTTCACTCTTTTGTGGTATAAGTTAGATGAAGATCATCATTCAGAAGATAGTCACCTGAGGAAATAATTATGTATGCTGCAAATGCAGACTTGTCTCCCAGCTAGAGGAGTTGAGATGTTTTAAGGAGAAAGCTTCTAGAAACTCCCTCCAATCTTCTCAATCAGAATAATTTCAATATGTGTCTTCCTCCTTCTCTCCCACAACTCTCATTGTCATTCATAGCTATTTTATAGTACCTATTGTGATATTCACTTATTACATTTATTTCTTGAATTCTACCCTAATTCAATTACAAAGGTATTTTTCCCCCTCCTCCCAATTCTAGTTTTTACTTCTTCCCTCAGAATACTGTACTTCCATTTTACCATTTGGTATTGTTTTCTCCATTGAATCCAAACTCTTGTTTTTATCCTTGTTATTAAAGCAGATCGCAAAGATGCCAACCTCAGGCTCTTTCCCCTTCTCTTCCTGTCTGTTCAACAGCTTATATATTACCATACATAGAGCTCATGACTGATTCTGTCAGGAATACAAACAGTATACTCCCCCCAGGTCACTAGAACAACTCCATGTTTATGGCTATTAATTTCAATTCTCAAGCATAGATTCCTTTGTCCTGAAAGGGGTAACTAATATTTACCGAGCACTTCTTAGGCACCAGGCACTGTATCCTGTGAGGAATTATCATACTTAATTTTAACGATGAGGAAACCTGAGGTTCAGATAGGTTAAGTAATTTACCTAGCGTCATCCAGAAAGGGACAGAGTTAGGGTTAAGTCCTAGGTCTGAGTGACTTCAAAGTTCATGCTTTCTGCAATATACTATGCAGCTCCCTAAAGTGATCCAGGTTTTATTTATTTAAAATAAAAATAAAGAGAGCTAATACAACTTAAAATTCCCTTCTAAATACTGAAACTCAACCTAGAGAGCAGAACATTTATCATCTGACATGTGCACTTATAATGTTATGTACCAGACCACAGCAAACTTGGGTTTAGTCAACTTGGGTGCAGGTTAAAAAATATGTAGGTGAGGTGTACTAGACTATAAAAAGTTTGGTGCTTCCTGTGACTCAAATGATTAAGTTTCACCTGAAGCTCATTAACCAAACATAAAATTACATTCATGTGGCTTGCAGATGTTAGCGTTTCCTTAGTTTGTTACTAGGAATATATCAAATTTAGGCTGTGCCTTGAGGCTACGTGTCTTGAATGAAATAACCAGTCATATAGTTAATCAAGAGTTAACTTAGTCAAACGACTGGTTTGACAAAGTTTCCTTTTTATTATTAAGTTGACTCACCAAGTTAACTGGAGTAGACCAATCTGGCAGTAAAACAACAAAATTCCTCAAATCGTCTACAAAGTTATCTCACTCTATAAATCCTACCAGGAGAGGGATTCATACAGCATTCTCCATTAGCAACTACAACTTATGTCCTTTCTGAGAATTCTTTGCCAGGTTTTCAGATCTGAAAGTTCTGTAGAAACATTTAGTAAAGTGTAAGCCATCATCTTGGGGAAATTTACTGTAGAATGCTGTTACAGTACTCCAAACCATGGCACTAATCTGCCACCACTAACTTGCCAAGAAATAATTTTGTGAAGACAGCCTCAAAATGCTACTTGACTGTATATTAAGATGTAAGGAACAAATTGCTTAAGTTACCAATTCACTAACAGGATACATATGCAAAGCAAGGAAAAGTAACTAATTCTATAATCAAAACCAGGACATGTATTTCTAAATTTTTTAGGGATTTGTGGTGTGGGAGTAGGGGAGTCGGGAGATTTGCTTTTATCAATGCCCAAGGACATGCTTTCATAGTTTATAGTTTATTTTTATTATGAAAGTCTTAAATACCTTCCTCAAGTCTATATCCTCTAAGAACGTAATGTGGTGAATAATGTATATAAATGCATATTCCTGACATGGGGACATGTACTATGTGCTATGGCGGGGGGGAGGACAAAAGAGCACCTTCAAGGATGGTATATAACTAAAGAATGTACTAAAGCAGTGGCTCTTCAATTTGGTGCATGAATCAGAAATGCCTGCTTCCACAACCAATACTCCTTCCCTAGTTTGAGTTTCTGATTTAGTAGTTCTGGGATGACAAACAAGAATTGGTACTTCTAACAAGTTCCTGAGTGATAGTGGTACAGAGGCCAAGCTTTGAGAACCACTGCACTAAGGGTATTAACATGTGAAAGTGGAATCTGTGAATCAACCACTCCAAAAGGTCATAAAACAAAGACTAAAGAGTCACTTTAAGGATAGCTGCAACGCAGCACTGAACTTTACAGGAAGAAACAGCTATGCCAGAGAAGGAAAAAAAAATTAATCTAATTACTTGGTTGATAGATTTAGTTCACAAAGGTATAATATGGTATTGAAAAAAATTTTTTAAATCACTGTATCTCTCTTTTGCCACCAAGACTGTTAAGATCTTGGGGATTTAGGGAAGTCTGAACATACTTCCAGTAAATCCATACTGACTAGATTTTAATTCCACTGTATTTTCTTCCAAGACTTCAGTCATGGCTTCTGGGCTTCCCTTAAGAAAGTGGTCCCACTCATGCCACTTCAGCAGACTTTCTTAATTGAAAACATTAGTGCTGCTTTAGGAATAGATCCTAACTGTGGGATGGGAGGGGAATAAGGAGAGCTCATGCACTTGGCTTGGTTTAAATCCTGCTTAGACTTGATATGTACTTCAATCCCTCTTTTACATGGCCAAATATAAAAAAGAAAAAAAAAAACCAAGATTTAAGAGCAACTGGATGATCCAAGAGCAGATGAAAGGAAACCACATTTTTAAAGGGAATATAGTCTCTTAACCACATGCTGCTCAGGATATCTGGACAAATGGGCTTTATTGCTATCTGGAAAGAAAGATAAAATTCATAGTAGAATTCATGGTTACTGATGTCCCAAAACTTCTTTTTACAACCAAAACCAGAACTGTTACCATTTCACCATATTTCAGTTAACTTAACCAAATCTACCTATTTCCCCCAACTCCTCTATCCCACCTTCAGTCTAGATTCCTGAGCTTGATTTTCAGCATATTGAAAAGTTCTGACAGTATTTCTCTTTCTCCCAAGAGTCTGTTCTCCTATCTGCCAGGGGACTTAGTAGGACCTACAACTCTGGCTGAGATTCAGGTGAGCAAACAGAAAATTGCATTTGCAAAAAGACTGAGAAAGTTGTTTCTCCATTGGTCTAACATATTTTAACTTTTTTCTTTGAATTGACAAATAAAAAGTTGCTTTGAATCTGTGTGTGTGTTTCTCTTCACTGAACAGACCAAACCAATCGCTGTTTAATACCCTGTAACCTAAATTGTAGGATTAAGTACCTCCAGGCTTTCTCCTGTTGTTGCTTTGCATTTAAATGAACGAGGGTCACTGGTGGGTCATTCTGAGCCCAGAGATACTTGAGCCTTTAAGAGTGCAAGAAGCAGGCTCCCTTCATCAAGGGCAATTGGATAAACTCTGACAAAGTGTATTTTGCCTTAGTCCCAGTCCTCCTTCCACTGGCCCTTCCGATGTTGCCCTTAAGTCTCTCCTCTTACATAAGGACTACATCTGGCTTTGATTTCCTTGAGAAAAACTCCCCATGTTACAAAACTCTCCCTCTCCTCTCTCTCACAGCCATTAAAAATAATTTACCTGCCTTGTGCTTCATTTCCCTTGGGATTAAGGTGAGCCCTAATCTCATCTGTGGTAAAGTGTTAATTACTGGTTTAGTGCATTACTTAATTTATAATATGCATGTGAACAGGTGATTTCTGGTTAAGTCCAGAGGAATGATTCTAATAATGGGAATTTCGAGGAACGTGGTAAGTTTGTCTGTAGGACATAGTTTTGGTCTGGGATATTTTTCCTGCAAATTGCTCCATATTGAGACAAACCTCTACTTTCCCAGCACATATACTTAACTTTTTTCCACTTCTGAAAAAAAGTAAACCATCTCTGAGATTTCTAGTATACACCAAGAATCTCGTTTTCAGATAGACAGTGGTTCCCAGTCAGTCTCCTAGAGTGGATCTTGAGCATTTGCTTTTTTCAAATTATTCTGCCAGAGGATTTTTTTATGTGCTCCTGCTTGGGAACCATGGAAATACAGAAATAATGGCATTCTGCTCCATCAGAAGGCAGCAAATCCAGGCCTGATATTGCTTCTGCTCACAATGTTGCTTAAGCACAATTTCCTAATTCATGTCAAATTATGGTATTGCTCTGGAAAGAATGCAAAATTAACATCTATGAGTATATATTCTTTCATTTATTCTCTCTCTCACCCCCTGCATATCTATTACCAGCAGTTATTTGATCTGCAACAGGGCCATGTAAAGAACAATACAGAAAAACATTTTTAAGGTGAGGCAGGCCAGGCCTTCATTTCAGTGTTTTCAAATGTTCATTGCCATCTTATATACTTGGGACAAGTTACTCAAAATTTTACATAATAATACAAAGCATATAGAAATAAACATGGTAGAAAAGTGATTCTAGAAAGTCAACTAATGAGTTTCTTTACATTTCTCCAGATTCTGTAAAAATAAAAAAAAGACTCACAGCAGCAAAGGTCATTTACCACACTTAGAATTGGTAGTATCTAGGGGTATCTGGGTGGCTCAGTTGGTTGAATGTCCGACTCTTGGTTTTGGCTGAGGTCATAATCTCACGGTTCGTGGGTTTGAGGCCCTTGTCAGGTTCTGCACTGATAGCTGTGTTTCTCCAGATTCTATTCAAAAAAATTCTGGGCTGCACTGTCAGCCCAACGGAGACAGCTTGGGATTCTCTGTCTCCCACCCTCTGAGTAATAGTCCATGGTGTATGCACCACATCCTCTTTATCTATTAATCAGTTGTTGGTAGACATTTGAGCTCTTTCCATAATTTGGCTATTCCAACAAACCTCTTTAATGTAATTTTAAAATATCCTTTTACTCATAGCTGTCACTCATAAGAACCTGGAGGTACATTTGAATTGTCATTTCTGATTTCATAAACATTATCGCGTCACTGGTATAACATGACATATTTATTATTATAAACTTGAATTACCACCATTTTAATTATGTACAATCTTGTATGAGAGGGGAAAATTAGATATTTTATCTTCAGTTCCCCCAGGAAGAAGTAGGATACTTAGGGGATAGCCACCTGGAAGTTAGAGTATTAGTTAATATCTGGGAAGCCTTGAACAATTGAGTGTGAGTTAGCAAGGGATAGGAACATCTACTTCTATACTAAAGTGAGGTTTTATACTTCTAGTTATTTGATGTTAAGCAAGTCACTGCCCCTCTCAGTGCTTGAGTTTTGTCATCTGTAAATAATACTCTGTCTAGGGAGTCTTTCATCTCTGTCCTGCAGTAGAGTTTAATTCTTCCTCATTTACCTACTTTTCTGGGTAGTGAATATTAAACTTTATATTAAAGAAAGGCATTCCTCCTCCAATTCCCCCAATCTCAATGACAATAATATTTTTATAATATTTTCAATATTTATGAAGGCTTTTTGCATGTTCTCTCATGGAGGATAATAGCAGCTACACTGTATAATAGGTTTTATTGTCCTCATTATTTTTGTGAAATTGAGGCATAGAAATATTAAGTGACCCACTTCCTGGTCATTCACCTCATGGAGTTAAATTCAGATCTGTGTGACACCAAAATACATGCTCCCAGTGTGGCATAGCAGGGGAACTAGGCAGATTTCATTATACAAGGATGGAAACTGCATACTTTAAACTTGTGTCAAAATAAGTTCCTACATGAATTTTTAGCTGACTATTTAGAATCTATTCCATGAGCCTAAACTGATACCTTCCTGGCGAGGGCTCTCATTAAAGCAGTTAGTCTTTTAAATAGTATGTTTCTACTGTCTAGTTTTCTGAGGGAAGAGCTTTCCTCCTTGAAATTGTATAGCACAATATCAGTAGCATGTCTAATCTATTTCTGTTCTAGTTGGTTCTAAAACCTATATTGTGCATCAGACACTTGCTGTTAATAGATCTTACATAAAACGTATTATTAACAATAAAATCTAGCCCCTAGTGAGAAAATTAAATCGAATCCTTCTTAAATATTTACTATTCAGAACAAGCACTTCATGAATGGCTAATTAATTTCTTATATAGCTTCTAAAATTCCCTATAAAATGTACCATGTAATTTGGGTTTTTCAATTGACTGAAATGATAATTCTCTAATTTTCTCTGTCTTCATCAGAAAGGCTCTCTGAGATTGACTGGAGGAAAAGAATAATGCTACTGAAACCGGAAATGTATACACTGGAGCCTCATAAACATTCCCTGGGGGCTTGGCGGAACTATCTTCCAGGTTCTCATGAGTCCAAATATATCATGTAGAAATTATACTTAAAAATCCTATTGTAGTTTTATGTAGCATAGTTAAAAGTGAGGGCTTTGATGTGGTGCCTGGTTGGCTCAGTTGGTTAAGGATGACTCTTGATTTCAGTTCTGTCAGCACAGAGCCTGCTTGGGATTCTCTGTCTCCCTCTCTCTCTCTCCCCTCCCCTGCTTGCATGTGGGCACTCTCTCACTCTTTTTCTCTCAAAAATAACTAAATAAACGTTTTTAACAAGGTGATGGCTTTGCAGGCCAGAGATATCTGGTTTCAAACCTGTGTTAGCCACTTACTGTATGACTTTAAATGAGTTATTTAATTTCTCTATGCCTCAGTTTCATATACAAAATGAGAATAACAGGGATCCTGGGAAGATGGCGGCATAGGAGGATGCTGGGCTCACTGCGCCTCCTTCTGATCACTTAGATTCCACCTACACATGCCTAAATAACCCAGAACAGCCAGAAGACTAGCAGCAGGGAGTCTCCAGAGCCAAGGGCAGAGGAGAGGCCCACGGAAGAGGGTAGGAAAGGCGGAGGGGCGGTGCGTGCTACACGGACTGGCAGCAGGGAGCCAGGGCAGAGGGGCTGCCCGCCAGCCAAGCAAAGCCCCCGACTCTGGCTTGCAAAAGCAGAGGAGCCGGACGGAGTGTGTTCCGACAGCAAGTGGGACTTGACATCTGGAAGGTTATAAGCTAACAGCTCTGCTTGGAGAACGGGAGACCAGGAGGACAATCAGAGGGAGTTGTTGAGCCCCGAACAACAGAGCTCAGCTTGGCGGGGAACAAAGGCGCTCGCCAGCGCCATCTCCCTTGCCCATCCCCCAGCCAAAATTCCAAAGGGAACCAGTTCCTCCCAGGGAACTTGCTTGCACCCTGCAAACACCCAATGCTGTGCTGCTGCGGATCCATCCCTCCAGTGGGTCTGACTCCCTCCCGGTGCTGTAGGGCCCCTCCCGAAGTGGATCTCTGAAGGAAAAGCGAGCTGAGCCTGCCCCTCCCGCCCCCCTGCACCTTGCCTATCCACCCAGCTAATACGCCAGATCCTCAGCACCACAAGCCTGGCAGTATGCAAGTAGCCCAGACAGGCCACACTACCCCACAGTGAATCCTGCCCCTAGGAGAGGGGAAGAGAAGGCATACACCAGTCTGACTGTGGCCCCAGCGGTGGGCTGGGGGCAGACATCAGGTCTGACTGCAGCCCCGCCCACCAACGCAAGTTATTCAAGACACAACAGGGGAAGTGCCCCGCAGTCCCCCACCACCCCGGGGACTATCCAAAATGACGAAATGGAAGAATTCCCCTCAGAAAAAAGTCCAGGAAATAACAACAGCTAACGAACTGATCAAAAAGGATTTAAACAATATAACAGAAAGTGAATTTAATAGTCATAAAATTAATCGCTGGGCTTGAAAACAGTATAAAGGACAGCAGAGAATCTCTTGCTACAGAGATCAAGGCACTAAGGGACAGCCAGGAGGAGGTAAAAAATGCTATCAACGAGTTGCAAAATTAAATAGAGACAATGGCTTGGATTGAAGAGGCAGAGGAGAGAATAGGTGAACTAGAAGATAAAATTATGGAAAAAGAAGAAGCTGAGAAAAAGAGAGATACAAAAATCCAGGAGTATGAGGGGAAAATTAGAGAACTAAGTGATGCACTTAGTGATGCACTTAGTGATGCGAGAAATAATACACGCATAATTGGTATTCCAGAGGAGGAAGAGAGAGGGAAAGGTGCTGAAGGTGTACTTGAAGAAATAATAGCTGAGAACTTCCCGGATCTGGGAAAGGAAAAAGGCATTGAAATCCAAGAGGCACAGAGAACTCCCTTCAGATGGAACTTGAATCGATATTCTGCATGACATATCATAGTGAAACTGGCAAAATACAAGGATAAAGAGAAAATTCTGAAAGCAGTTAGAGATAAACGTGCTCTAACATATAAAGGGAGACCTATAAGACTCGTGACCAATGTCTCTACTGAAACTTGGCAGGCCAGAAAGGAATGGCAGGAGATCTTCAATGTGATGAACAGAAAAAATATGCAGCTGAGAATCCTTTATCCAGCAAGTCTGTCATTTAGAATAGAAGGAGAGATAAAGGCCTTCCCAAACAAACAAAAACTGAAGGAATTCGTCATCACTAAACCAGCCCTACAAGAGATCCTAAGGGGGATCCTGTGAGATAAAGTACCAGAGACATCGCTACAAGCATGAAACCTACGGACATCACAATGACTCGAAACCCGTATCTTTCTATAATAACACTGAACGTAAATGGACTAAATGCACCAACCAAAAGACATAGGGTATCAGAATGGATAAAAAAACAAGACCCATCTATTTGCTGTCTACAAGAGACACATTTTAGACCTGAGGACACCTTCAGATTGAGAGTGAGGGGATGGAGAACTATTTATCATGCCACTGGAAGTCACAAGAAAGCTGGAGTAGCCATACTTATATCAGAATAACTAGACTTTAAATGACAGGCTGTAACAAGAGATGAAGAAGGGCATTATATAATAATCACAGGGTCTATCCAGCAGGAAGAGCTAACAATTATAAATGTCTATGCTCCGAATACAGGAGCCCCCAAATATATAAAACAATTACTCACAAACATAAGCAACCTTATTGATAAGAATGTGGTAATTGCAGGGAACTTTAACACTCCATTTACAGAAATGGATAGATCATCTAGACACATGGCCAATAAAGAAACAAGGGCCCTGAATGAGACATTGGATCAGATGGACTTGACAGATATATTTAGAACTCTGCATGCCAAAGCAACAGAATATACTTTCTTCTCGAGTGCACTTGGAACATTCTCCAAGATAGATCACGTACTGGGTCACAAAACAGCCCTTCATAAGTATATAAGAATTGAAATCATACCATGCATACTTTCAGACCACAATGCTATGAAGCTTGAAATCAACCACAGGAAAAAGTCTGGAAAACCTCCAAAAGCATGGAGGTTAAAGAACACCGCTACTAAAGAATGAATGGGTCAACCAGGAAATTAGAGAAGAAATTAAAAAATATATGGAAACAAATGAAAATGAAAATACAACAATCCAAACGCTTTGGGATGCAGCGAAGGCAGTCCTGAGAGGAAAACACATTGCAATCCAGGCCTATCTCAAGAAACAAGAAAAATCCCAAATACAAAATCTAACAACACACCTAAAGGAAATAGAAGCAGAACAGCAAAGACAGCCTAAATCCAGCAGAAGAAGAGAAATAATAAAGATCAGAGCAGACATAAACAATATAGAATCTAAAAAAACTGGAGAGCAGATCAACAAAACCAAGAGTTGTTTTTTTGAAAAAATAAACAAAATTGATAAACCTCTTGCCAGGCTTCTCAAAAAGAAAAGGGAGAGGACCCAAATAGATAAAATCATGAATGAAAATGGAATGATTACAACCAATCCCTCAGAGATACAAGCAATTATCAGGGAATACTATGAAAAATTATATGCCAACAAACTAGACAACCTGGAAGAAATGGACAAATTCCTAAACACCCACACGCTTCCAAAACTCAATCTGGAGGAAATAGAAAGCTTGAACAGACCCATAACCAGCGAAGAAATTGAATCAGTCATCAAAAATCTCCCAGCAAATTAAGTCCAGAACCAGATGGCTTCCCAGGGGAGTTCTACCAGACGTTTAAAGCAGAGATAATACCTATCCTTCTCAAGCTATTCCAAAAAATAGAAAGGGAAGGAAAACTTCCAGACTCATTCTAGGAAGCCAGTATTACTTTGATTCCTAAACCAGACAGAGACCCAGTAAAAAAAGAGAACTACAGGCCAATATCCCTGATGAATATGGATGCAAAAATTCTCAATCAGATACTAGCAAATCGAATTCAACAGCATATAAAAAGAATTATTCACCACGATCAAGTGGGATTCATTCCTGGGATGCAGGGCTGGTTCAACATTCACAAATCAATCAACGTGATACATCACATTAATAAAAGAAAAGATAAGAACCATATGATCCTGTCAATCGATGCAGAAAAGGCCTTTGACAAAATTCAGCAACCTTTCTTAATAAAAACTCTTGAGAAAGTCGGGATAGAAGGAACATACTTAAAGATCATCAAAGCCATTTATGAAAAGCCCACAGCTAACATCATCCTCAACGGGGAAAAACTGAGAGCTTTTTCCCTGAGATCAGGAGCACGACAGGGATGTCCACTGTCACCGCTGTTGTTTAACATAGTGTTGGAAGTTCTAGCATCAGCAATCAGACAACAAAAGGAAATCAAAGGCATGAAAATTGGCAAAGATGAAGTTAAGCTTTCACTTTTTGCAGATGACATGATATTGTACGTGGAAAATCCGATAGACTCCACCAGAAGTCTGCTAGAACTGATACATGAATTTGGCAAAGTTGCAGGATACAAAATCAATGTACAGAAATCAGTTGTGTTCTTATACACTAATAATGAAGCAACAGAGAGACAAATAAAGAAACTGATCCCATTCACAATTGCACCAAGAAGCATAAAATACCTAGGAATAAATCTGACCAAAGATGTACAAGATCTGTATGCTGAAAACTATAGAAAGCTTATGAAGGAAATTGAGGTAGATATAAAGAAATGGAAAAACATTCCATGCTCATGGATTGGAAGAATAAATATTGTCAAAATGTCAATACTACCCAAAGCTATCTACACATTCAATACAATCCCAATCAAAATTGCACCAGCATTCTTCTCAAAACTAGAACAAGCAATCCTAAAATTCATATGGAACCACAAAAGGCCCCGAATAGCCAAAGTAATTTTGAAGAAGAAGACCAAAGCAGGAGGCATCATAATCCCAGACTTTAGCCTCTACTACAAAGCTGTCATCATCAAGACAGCATGGTATTGGCACAAAAACAGACACACAGACCACTGGAATAGAATAGAAACCCCAGAACTAGACCCACAGACGTATGGCCAACTAATCTTTGACAAAGCAGGAAAGAATATCCAATGGAAAAAAGACAGTCTCTTTAACAAATGGTGCTGGGAAAACTGGACAGCAACATGCAGAAGATTGAAACTAGACCACTTTGTCACACCATTCACAAAAATAAACTCAAAATGGATAAAGGACCTGAATGTGAGAAAGGAAACCATCAAAACCCTAGAGGAGAAAGCAGGAAAAGACCTCTCTGACCTCAGCCGTAGCAATTTCTTACGTGACACATCCCCAAAGGCAAGGGAATTAAAAGCAAAAATGAACTACTAGGACCTTATGAAGATAAAAAGCTTCTGCACAGCAAAGGAAACAACCAACAAAACTAAAAGGCAACCAACGGAATGGGAAAACATATTTGCAAATGACATATCGGACAAAGGGCTAGTATCCAAAATCTATAAAGAGCTCACCAAACTCCACACCCAAAAAACAAAT
Source organism: Herpailurus yagouaroundi (assembly GCF_014898765.1). Classification (NCBI taxonomy): domain Eukaryota; kingdom Metazoa; phylum Chordata; class Mammalia; order Carnivora; family Felidae; genus Herpailurus; species Herpailurus yagouaroundi. Next base: position 491 of record NW_024418158.1, on the reverse strand, counting down.
AACCCAGTGAAGAAATGGGCAGAAAACATGAATAGACACTTCTCTAAAGAAGACATCCAGATGGCCAACAGGCACATGAAAAGATGCTCAACGTCGCTCCTCATCAGAGAAATACAAATCAAAACCACACTCAGGTATCACCTCACGCCAGTCAGAGTGGGCAAAATGAACAAATCAGGAGACTATAGGTGCTGAAGAGGATATGGAGAAACGGGAACCCTCTTGCATTGTTGGTGGGAATGCAAATTGGTGCAGCCGCTCTGGAAAACAGTGTGGAGGTTCCTCAGAAAATTAAAAATAGACCTATCCTGTGACCCAGCAATAGCACTGCTAGGAATTTACCCAAGGGATACAGGAGTACTGATGCATAGGGGCACTTGTACCCCAATGTTTATAGCAGCACTGTCAACAATAGCCAAATTATGGAAAGAGCCTAAATGTCCATCAACTGATGAATGGATAAAGAAATTGTGGTTTATATACACAATGGA
>NW_024418157.1:0-2634 GCF_014898765.1 Herpailurus yagouaroundi | reverse complement strand
AATGGCTTTTATGATCTTTAAGTATGTTCCTTCTATCCCGACTTTCTCAAGGGTTTTTATTAAGAAAGGGTGCTGGATTTTGTCAAAGGCCTTTTCTGCATCGATTGACAGGATCATATGGTTTTTCTCTTTTTTTTTGTTAATGTGATGTATCACGTTGATTGATTTGCGAATGTTGAACCAGCCCTGCATCCCAGGAATGAATCCCACTTGATCATGGTGAACAATTCTTTTTATATGCCGTTGAATTCGATTTGCTAGTATCTTATTGAGAATTTTGGCATCTGTATTCATCAGGGATATTGGCCTGTAGTTCTCTTTTTTTACTGGGTCTCTGTCTGGTTTAGGAATCAAAGTAATACTGGCTTCATAGAATGAGTCTGGAAGTTTTCCTTCCCTTTCTATTTCTTGGAATAGCTTGAGAAGGATAGGTATTATCTCTGCTTTAAACGTCTGGTAGAACTCCCCTGGGAAGCCATCTGGTCCTGGACTCTTATTTGTTGGGAGATTTTTGATAACCGATTCAATTTCTTCGTTGGTGATGGGTCTGTTCAAGCTTTCTCTTTCCTCCTGATTGAGTTTTGGGAGAGTGTGGGTGTTCAGGAATTTGTCCATTTCTTCCAGGTTGTCCAATTTGTTGGCATATAATTTTTCATAGTATTCCCTGATAATTGTTTGTACCTCTGAGGGATTGGTTGTAATCATTCCATTTTCATTCATGATTTTATCTATTTGGGTCATCTCCCTTTTCTTTTGGAGAAGCCTGGCTAGAGGTTTGTCAATTTTGTTTATTTTTTCAAAAAACCAACTCTTGGTTTCGTTGATCTGCTCTACAGTTTTTTTAGATTCTATATTGTTTATTTCTGCTCTGATCTTTATTATTTCTCTTCTTCTGCTGGGTTTAGGCTGCCTTTGCTGTTCTGCTTCTATTTCCTTTAGGTGTGCTGTTAGATTTTGTATTTGGGATTTTTCTTGTTTCTTGAGATAGGCCTGGATTGCAATGTATTTTCCTCTCAGGACTGCCTTCGCTGTGTCCCAAAGCGTTTGGATTGTTGTATTTTCATTTTCGTTTGTTTCCATATATTTTTTAATTTCTTCTCGAATTGCTTGGTTGACCCACTCATTCGTTAGTAGGGTGTTCTTTAACCTCCATGCTTTTGGAGGTTTTCCAGACTTTTTTCTGTGGTTGATTTCAAGCTTCATAGCATTGTGGTCTGAAAGTATGCATGGTATGATTTCAATTCTTGTAAACTTATGAAGGGCTGTTTTGTGACCCAGTATATGATCTATCTTGGAGAATGTTCCATGTGCACTCGAGAAGAAAGTATATTCTGTTGCTTTGGGATGCAGAGTTGTAAATAGATCTGTCAAGTCCATCTGATCCAATGTCTCATTCAGGGCCCTTGTTCCTTTATTGACCGTGTGTCTAGATGATCTATCCATTTCTGTAAGTGGGGTGTTAAAGTCCCCTGCAATTACCACATTCTTATCAATAAGGTTGCTTGTGTTTATGAGTAATTGTTTTATATATTTGGGCGCTCCGGTATTCGGCGCATAGATATTTATAATTGTTAGCTCTTCCTGATGGATAGACCCTGTCACTATTATATAATGTCCTTCTTCATCTCTTGTTACAGCCTTTAATTTAAAGTCTAGTTTGTCTGATATAAGTATGGCTACTCCAGCTTTCTTTTGGCTTACAGTAGCATGGTAAATAGTTCTTCATCCCCTCACTCTCAATCTAAAGGTGTCCTCAGGTCTAAAATGAGTCTCTTGTAGACAGCAAATAGATGGGTCTTGTTTTTTTTATCCATTCTGATACCCCATGTCTTTTGGTTGGCGCATTTAATCCATTTACATTCAGTGTTATTATAGAAAGATATGGGTTTAGAGTCATTGTGATGTCTGTATGTTTTATGCTTGTAGTGATGTCTCTGGTACTTTGTCTCACAGGGTCCCCCTTAGGATCTCTTGTAGGGCTGGTTTAGTGGTGACAAATTCCTTCAGTTTTTGTTTGTTTGGGAAGACCTTTATCTCTCCTTCTATTCTAAATGACAGACTTGCTGGATAAAGGATTCTCGGCTGCATATTTTTTCTGTCTAGCACACTGAAAATCTCGTGCCAATTCTTTCTGGCCTGCCAAGTTTCAAAAGAGAGATCAGTCACGAGTCTTATAGGTCTCCCTTTATATGTGAGGGCACGTTTACCCCTTGCTGCTTTCAGAATTTTCTCTTTATCCTTGTATTTTGCCAGTTTCACTATGATATGTCGTGCAGAAGATCGATTCAAGTTACGTCTGAAGGGAGTTCTCTGTGCCTCTTGGATTTCAATGCCTTTTTCCTTCCCCACTTCAGGGAAGTTCTCAGCTATAATTTCTTCAAGTACCCCTTCAGCACCTTTCCCTCTCTCTTCCTCCTCTGGGATACCAATTATGCGTATATTATTTCTTTTTAGTGTATCACTTAGTTCTCTAATTTTCCCCTCATACTCCTGGATTTTTTTATCTCTCTTTCTCTCAGCTTCCTCTTTTTCCATAACTTTATCTTCTCGTTCACCTATTCTCTCCTCTGCCTCTTCAATCTGAGCTGTGGTGGTTTCCATTTTGTTATGCATTTCGTTTAAAGCGTTTTTCAG
>NW_024418156.1:1431-2808 GCF_014898765.1 Herpailurus yagouaroundi | reverse complement strand
TGGTGTATAATTCCTCATAATATTCTCTTAGTATAGTTTGTATTTCTACAGTGTTGGTTGTGATCTCTCCTCTTTCATACTTGATTTTATTTATTTGGGTCCTTTCCTTTTTCTTTTTGATCCAACTGGCTAGTGGTTTATCCATTTTGTTAATCCTTTCAAAGAACCAGCTTCTGGTTTCATTGATCTGTGCCACTGTTTTTTTTTTTGTTTGTTTCATTAGCATTAATTTCTGCTCTAATCTTTATTATTTCCTGTCTTCTGCTGGTTTTGGGTTTTATTTCTTGTTCTTTTTCCGGGTCTTTGAGGTGTAAGTTTAGGGTGTGTATCTGAGAACTATCTTCCTTCTTTAGGAAGGCCTGGATTGCTATATACTTTCCTCTTATGACTGCCTTTGCTGTGTCCCAGAGGTTTGGGGTTGTGGTGTTATCATTTTCATTGGCTTCCATGTGCTTTTTAATTTCCTCTTTAACTTCTTGGTTGGCTCGTTCATTCTTTAGTAGGATGTGCTTTAGTCTCCAAGTATTTGTTATCTTTCCAATTTTCTTTCTTGTGGTTGATTTTGAGTTTCATAGCGTTTTGGTCTGAAAATATGCAAGGTATGATCTCGATCTTTTTGTACTTGTTGAGGGCTGATTTGTGTCCCAGTATGTGATCTGTTCTGGAGAAGGTTCCATGTGCACTCGAGAAGAATGTGTGTCCTGCTGCTTTAGGATGAAATGTTCTGAGTATATCTGTAAGTCCATCTGGTCCAGTGTGTCATTCAAAGCCATTGTTTCCTTGTTGATTTTCTGTTTAGATGGTCTGTCCATTGCTGTAAGTGGGGTGTTGAAGTCCTCTACTATTATGGTATTACTATCAATGAGGAGTTTCTTTATGTTTGTGATTAATTGATTTATATCTTTGGGTCCTCTCACGTTTGGAGCATAAATGTTTACAATTGTTAGGTCTTCTTGGTGGATAGACCCCTTAATTAGTATAATTATGGTAATAATGCCTTTCTTCATCTCTTGTTACAGGCTTTATTTTAAAGTCTAGATTGTCTGATAGAAGTATGGCTACTCCTGCTTTCTTTTGTTGACCATTAGCATGATAGATGGTTCTCCATTCCCTTATTTTCAATCTGAAGGTGTCTTTAGGTCTAAAGTGGGTCTCTTGTACACAGCATATAGATGTATCTTGGTTTCTTATCCATTCTGTTACCCTATGTCTTTTGATTGGAGCATTCAGTCCATTGATGTTTAGAGTGAGTACTGAAAGGTATGAATTTATTGCCATTATGTTGCTTGTAGAGTTGGGGTTTCTGGTGGTGTTCTCTGATCCTTTCTAGTCTTTGTTGCTTTTGGTCTTTTTTTTTTTTTTTTTTTTTTTTTTAAT
>NW_024418156.1:0-1331 GCF_014898765.1 Herpailurus yagouaroundi | reverse complement strand
TTGCAGGGCTGGTTTAGTGGTCACAAACTCCTTTAATTTTTGTTTGTGTGGGCAACTTTTAATCTCTCTTTCTATTTTGAATGACAGGCTTGCTGGATAAAGAATTCTTGGCTGCACATTTTTCTGATTCAGCCCACTGAATGTATCCTGCCACTCCTTTCTGGCCTGCCAAGTTTCTGTGGATAGGTCTCTTGTGAACCTGATCTGTCTTCCCTTACAGGTTAAGGACGTTTTTCCCTGGCTGCTTTCATGATCTTTCCTTGCCTGAGTATTTTGTGAATTTGACTATGATATGCCTTGTTGATGGTTGGTTTTTGTTGAATCTAATGGGAGTCCTCTGTGCTTCCTGGATTTTGATGTCTGTGTCTTTCCCCCAGTTAGGAAAGTTTTCTGCTATTTTGCTCACGTAAATTTTCTACTCCTTTTTCTCTCTCTTCACCATCTGGGACCCTTATAATTCTGATGTTGTTCCTTTTTAATGAGTTACTGAGTTCTGTAATTCTTCAATCATGCTCTTTTGCCTTAGTCTCTCTTTTTTTTCTGTTTCATTTTTCTCCATAAGTTTGTCTTCTATATTGCTGATTCACTGCTTTGCCTCATCTATCCATCCTTGCCACCACGGCATCCATTTGAGATTGCATCTCAGTTATAGCATTTTTTATTTCATCCTGACTAGCTTTTACTTCTTTTATCTCCGCAGAAAGGGATTCTAATCTATTTTCAACCCCAGCTAGTATTCTTATTATCATGATTCTAAATTCAGTTTCAGACATCTTGCTGCTATCTGTGTTGGTTAAGTCCCTGGCTGTCATTTCTTCCTGTTCTTTCTTTTGGGGTAAACTCCTTCGTTTCATCATTTTAGAGGAAGAAACAGAATTAATAATGTAAGAAAAAATTAAAAGTAAAATATTAAAAACAACAGAAAGAAATCAAATAAAGGATGCTACACCCTAAGCGTGTTTTGGTCTGGTTGTTGGAAGAAGGTTGATAGAGAAAAAAAGAAAAGAAAAAAAAAAGGAAAAGAAAGGAAAAAAAAAGGAAAACGTTTGAAAGCTTGAAGAAATTAACTCAATAAAATAGAACAAAATGAAATGATGAAAGTAAAATAGAATTTTAAAAATTTACAAAAAATACAAATATAGTAGAAAAAATTAAAGAAAGATCTTTTTAATAAATATGGAAAATAAAAATATTTTTTCTCTTTCTGTATTTAAGAATAAGAATAGAAAAAGAAAAAACTGAATAAAAGGACCAGTGAACAGAATGAAGTACCATTGAAATTACATGTTTTCCCGTGGAAGTCAAGCTCTGAAGCACTTTATAGTCCATAA
>NW_024418155.1:7766-10321 GCF_014898765.1 Herpailurus yagouaroundi | reverse complement strand
CAGCCTTCCCGCTTTCTGAGCAGAGCTGTTAACTTATGACCTCCCAGACGCTAAATCGCGCTTGCTGTCGGAACAGAGTCCGTCAGGCCCCTCCGCTTTTTGCAAGCCGGACTCGGGGGCTCTGCTTGGCCGGTGAGCCGCCCCTCCGCCCCGGCTCCCTCCCGCCAGTCCGTGGAGCGCGCACCGCCTCGCCGCCTTTCCTACCCTCTTCCGTGGGCCTCTCGTCTGCGCTTGGCTCCGGCGACTCCATTCTGCTAATCCTTTGGCGGTTTTCTGGGTTATTTAGGCAGGTGTAGGTGGAATCTAAGTGATCAGCAGGACGCGCAGTGAGCCCAGCGTCCTCCTACGCCGCCTTCTTCAGCAACCTCCACTCTCCTCTGCCCTTTTTTTAATTAAAAGCATTTTTTTCTATTGAGTTGTATAAGTTATTTTGGATTAAAAATTTAATTATACATTATACTACATTTTATTTTCCTAGTACTTGTTAACAATATTGTGTCATTGTTTTCTTTCCTTGTAAGTATATCCAGATCATGCATTAAAAATCCTGTAAATTTGGGATAAGAATGCAGACACTGGATTCCTAAGTTACCACTTATAGGTCTGTGATTTTGTGCAAATATTGAACATTAATGGAGATGGTACCAGAAAAAAATATTTAGCCCATGACAAGCATTCCATATATTTTTTAGTTATTCTTATTGAAGATTTTTATTCAAAAAGTATTTTCAAGAGGCATATTGGATAAAGGGTTACTATCTAAAGATACAAAGAACTTATCAAACTCAACACCCAAAACAACAAATAATCCAGTGAATAAATAGGCAACAGACACAAATAGACAGTTTTCCAAAGAAGACATCAGATGACTAAGAGACACATGAAAAGATGCTCAACAGCACTCATCACCAGGCAAATGCAAATCAATACCACAACAAGCTACCACCTCACAGATGTCAGAATGGCTAAAATTAACACTTCAGGAAACAATAGATATTGTGGAGAAAGGGGAATCCTTTTGTATTATTTGTCGGAATGCAAACTGGTGCAGCCACCGTGGAAAACAGTATGGAGGTTCCTCAAAAAAATTGAAAATAGAACTGCCCTATGATCCAGCAATTGCTCTACTAAGTATTTTTCCAAAGGACACATAAAAGCTAATTCCAAAGGGCACATGCATCACAATGTTTATAGCAGTGCTATCAACAATAGTCAAATTATGGAAAGAGCCCAAATTTCCATCAGCTGATGGATGGATAAAGAAGATGTGGTATATAAATAAAATGGAATACTACTCCGTGATGAAAATGAGTGAAATCTTGCCATTTACAACAACATAGATGGAACTAGAGTGTATTATGCTAAATCAGTCAGAGAAAGATATATAATTTCATTCATATGTGGAATTTGAGAAACACAACAGATGGAACTTGAGGAAGGGAAGGAAAAATGAGATAAAAACACAGAAGGAAGCAAATCATAAGAGACTCGTAAATAAAGAGAACAAACTGAAGGTTTCTGGATGGAAGGTGGTGGGATGATGGGTAAAATGGGTCATGGACATTAAGGAGGGCAATTTTTTGGAATGAGCACTGGGTGTCATATGTAAGAAATATTCACTGGGTTCCAATCCTGAAGCCATGACAATATTGTATGTTAACTAACTTGAATTTAAATTTAAAAAAAATCCTGAGGGAGAGGAAGATGGCAGCGTAGGAAGACGCTGGGCTCACCGCGTCCTGGTGATCACTTAGATTCCAACTACACCTGCTTAAATAACCCAGAAAACCACCAGAAGACTAGCAAAACGGATTCTCTGGAGCCAAGCACAGACGAGAGGCCCATGGAAGAGGGTAGGAAGGGCGGAGAGGCGATGCGCACTACACGGACTGGTGGGAGGGAGCCGGGCTGGAGGGGCAGCCCCTCAGCCAAACAGAGACCCCGAGTCTGGCTACAAAAGCGGAGGGGCCAGAAGGAATGTGTTCTGACAGCAAGCCGGACTTAACATCTGGAAAGTTATAGGTTAACAGCTCTGCTCAGAGAGTGGTAGGGCTGGAGGACAACAGGAGGGAGAGGTGCTGAGTCCCGGACAACAGAGCTCAGCATGGCTGGGAGCAAAGGCGAACTCGAGCACCATCTCCCTTGCCCATTCCCCAGCCAAAATCCCAAAGGGAACAAGTTCCTGCCAGGGAACTTACTTGCACCGTGCAAACACCCACCACTATGCTTCTGCGGGTCCATTCCTCCAGAGATGGGTCTGCCCTCCCAGTGCTGCAGGGCACCTCCCGAAGCCAATCACTGAAAGATAAGAGAGCTGAGCCTGCCCCTCCCGCCCCTGTGCGCATTGCCTATCCACCCCAGCTAATACACCAGATCCCAGCACCACAAGCCTGGCAGTGAGAAAGTAGCCCAGAGAGGCCACACTACCCCACAGATATCCCACCGCTAGAAGAGGGGAAGAGAAGGTACACACCAGTCTGACTGTGGCCCCAACAGTGGGCTGGGGGCAGACATCAGGTTTGACTGCCCACCCACCAACACAAGTTATTCAAGAC
>NW_024418155.1:0-7756 GCF_014898765.1 Herpailurus yagouaroundi | reverse complement strand
ATTCAAGACAGCACAGGGAAAGTGCCCTGCAGTTCTTTCCAAAATGACTAAATGGAAGAATTCCCTTCAAAAGAATCTCCAGGAAATAACAACAGCTAACGAACTGATCAAAAAAGATTTAAACAATATAACAGAAAGTGAATTTAGAAAAATAGTCATAAAATAAATCGCTGGGCTTGAAAACAGTATAGAGGACAGCAGAGAATCTATTGCTACAGAGATCAAGGGAATAAAGAACAGTCAGGAGGAGCTAAGAATGCTATAAACGAGCTGCAAAATAAAATGGAAATGACCATGGCTCAGATTGAACAGGGGGAGGAGAGAATAGGTGAACTAGAAGGTAAAATGATGGAAAAAGAGGAATCTGAGAAAAAGAGAGATAAAAAAATCCAGGAGTATGAGGGGAAAATTAGAGAATTAAGTGATGCACTAAAGAGAAATAATCTACACAAATTGGTATTCCAGAGGAGGAAGAGAGAGGGAAAGGTGCTGAAGGTGTACTTGAGGCAATAATAGCTGAGAACTTCCCTGATCTGGGGAAGGAAAAAGGCATTGAAATCCAAGAGGCACAGAGAACTCCCTTCAGACTAACTTGAATCGATCTTCTGCACGACATTTCATAGTGAAACTGGCAAAATACAAGGATAAAGAGAAAATTCTGAAAGCAGCTGGGAATAAACATGCTCTAACATATAAAGGGAGACCTATAAGACTCGTGACTGATCTGTCTTTTGAAACTTGTCAGGCCAGAAAGGAATGGCAGGAGATCTTCAATGTAATGGAGAGAAAAAATATGCAGCCGAGAATCCTTTATCCAGCAAGTCTGTCATTTAGAATAGAAGGAGAGATAAAGGTTTTCCCAAAAACTGAAGGAATTCGTCACCACTAAACCAGCTCTTCAAAAGATCCTAAGGGGGATCCTGTGAGACCAAGTACCAGAGACATCGCTAAAAGCATGAAACCTACAGACATCATAATGACCCTAAACTCATATTTTTCTATAATAACAATGAACGTAAATGGACTAAATGTGCCAACCAAAAGACATAGGGTATCAGAATGGATAAAAAAACAAGACCCATCTATTTGCTGTCTACAAGAGACTCATTTTATTTTATTTTATTTTATTTATTTTTTTAATATATGAAATTTATTGTCAAATTGGTTTCCATACAACACCCAGGGCTCATCCCAAAAGGTGCCCTCCTCAATACCCATCACCCACCCTCTCCTCCCTCCCACCCCCCATCAACCCTCAGTTTGTTCTCAGTTTTTAAGAGAAGAGACTCATTTTAGACCTGAGGACACCTTCAGACGGAAAGTGAGGGGATGGAGAACTATTTATCATGCGACTGGAAGTCAAAAGAAAGCTGGAGTAGCCATACTTATATCAGACAAACTAGACTTTAAATTAAAGGCTGTAACAAAAGATGAAGAAGGGCATTATATAATAATTACAGGGTCAATCCATCAGGAAGAGCTAACAAGTATAAATGTCTATGTGCTGAATACAGGAGCTCCCAAATATATAAAACAATTACTCACAAACATAAGCAACCTTACTGATAAGAATGTGGGGATTGCAGGGGAACTTAACACCCCACTTACAACAATGGATAGATCATCTAGACACATGGCCACAAAAGAAACTAGGTCCCTGATGATACATTGGATCAGATGGACTTGACAGATATATTTAGAGCTGTGAATCCCAAAGCAACAGAATATACTTTCTTCTTGAGTGCACATGGAATATTCTCCAAGATAGATCACATACTGGGTCACAAAACAGCCCATCATAAGCATACAAGAATTGAGATCATACCATGCATACTTTCAGACCACAATGCTATGAAGCTTGAAATCAACCACAGGAAAAAGTCTGGAAAACCTCCAAAAGCATGGAGGTTAAAGAACACCCTACTAAAAAATGAGTGGGTCAACCAGGCAATTAGAGAAGAAAATAAAAAATATACGGAAACAAACGAAAATGAAAATACAACAATCCAAATGCTTTGGGATGCAGCGGAGGCAGTCCTGAGAGGAAAATATATTGCAATCCAGGCCTATCTCCAGAAACAAGAAAAATCCCAAATACAAAATCTAACAGCACACCTAAAGAAAATAGAAGCAGAACAGCAAAGACAGCCTAAACCCAGCAGAAGAATAGAAATAATAAAGATCAGAGCATGAATAAACAATAAAGAATCTAAAAAACTGTAGAGCAGATCAATGAAGCCAAGAGTTGGTTTTTTGAAAAAATAAACATAATTGATAAACCTCTAGCCAGGCTTCTCAAAAAGAAAAGGGAGATGAGCCAAATAGATAAAATCATGAATGAAAATGGAATGATTACAACCAATCCCTCAGAGATACAAACAATTATCAGGGAATACTATGAAAAATTATATGCCAACAAACTGGACAACCTGGAAGAAAGAGACAAATTCCTAAACACCCACAGACTTCCAAAACTCAATCAGGAGGAAATAGTAAGCTTGAATAGACCCATAACCAGTGAAGAAATTGAATCTGTTATCAAAAATCTACCAACAAATAAGAGTCCAGGACCAGATGGCTTCCTACCAGACGTTTAAAGCAGAGATAATACCTATCCTTCTCAAGCTATTCCAAAAAAATAGAAAGGGAAGGAAAACTTCCAGACTCATTCTATGAGGCCAGCATTACTTTGGTTCCTAAACCAGACAGAGACCCTATAATAAAAGAGAACTACAGGCCAATATCCCTAATGAATATGGATGAAAAAATTCTCAACAATATACTAGCAAATTGAATTCAACAGCATATAAAAAGAATTGTTCACCATGATCAAGTGGGATTCATTCCTGGAATGCAGGACTGGTTCAACAATGCAAATCAATCAACATGAATCATCACATTAATAAAAGAAAAGATAAGAACCATATGATCCTGTCAATTGATGCAGGAAAAGCATTTGACAAAATTCAGCAACGTTTTTTAATAAAAACCCTCGAGAAAGTCGGGATAGAAGGAACATACTTAAAGATCATAAGAGCCATTTATGAAAAGCCCACAGCTAATATCGTCCTCAATGGGGGAAAACTGAGAGCTTTTACTCTGAGATCAGGAACACGACAGGGATGTCCACTCTCACCGTTGTTTAACATAGGGTTGGAAGTGCTAGCATCTGCAATCAAACAACAAAAGGAAATCAAAAGCATCAGAATTGGCAAAGATGAAGCTTTCACTTTTTGCAGATGACATGATATTATACACCAAAAATCCGATAGACTCCACCAAAAGTCTTTTGGAACTGATACATGAATTAAGCAATGTTGCAGGATACAAAATCAATGTACAGAAATCAGTTGCATTCTTATACACTAATAATGAAGCAACAGAAAGAGAAATAAAGAAACTGATCCCATTCACAATTGCACCAAGAAGCATAAAATACCTAGGAATAAATCTAACAAAAGATGTAAAAGATTTGTAGGCTGAAAACTATAGAAAGCTTATGAAGGAAATTGAAGAAGATATAAAGAAATGGAAAAATATTCCATGCTCATGGATTGTAAGAATAAATATTGTCAAAATGTCAATACTACCGAAAGCTACCTACACGTTCAATGCAATCCCAATCAAAATTGCACCAGCATTCTTCTCAAAACTAGAACAAGCAATCCTAAAATTCATATGGAATCACAAAGTCCCCGAATAGCCAAAGTAATTTTGAAGAAGACCAAAGGAGGAGGCATCACAATCCCAGACTTTAGCCTCTACTACAAACCTGTAATCATCAAGACAGTATGGTATTGGCAAAAACAACAACAACAACAACAACAACAACAACAACAACAAAAAAAAAAACAGACACAGAGACCAATGGAATAGAATAGAAACCCCAGAAGTAGACCCACAAAAGTATGGCCAACTAATCTTTGACAAAGCAGGAAAGAATATCCAATGGAAAAAAGACAGTCTCTTTAACAAATGGTACTGGGAAAACTGGACAGCAACATGCAGGAAGAATGAAACTAGACCACTTTCTCACACCATTCACAAAAATAAACTCAAAACGGAGAAATGCCCTGAATGTGAGACAGGAAACCATCAAAACCCTAGAGGAGAAAGAAGGAGAAAAACCTCTCTGACCTCAGCCGCAGCAATTTCTTACTTGACACATCCCCAAGGGCAATGGAATTAAAAGCAAATATGAACTACTGGGACCTTATGAAGATAAAAAGCTTCTGCACAGCAAAGGAAACAACCGACAAAACTAAAAGGCAACCATACAGAGAAAGACAGATACCATATGGTTTCACTCTTATGTGGATCCTGAGAAACTTAACAGGAACCCATGGGGGAGGGGAAGGAAAAAAAAAAAGAGGTTAGAGTGGGAGAGAGCCAAAGCATAAGAGACAGTTGAGAACTGAGAGCAAACTGAGGGTTGATGGGGGGTGGGAGGGAGGAGAGGGTGGGTGAAGGGTATTGAGGAGGGCACCTTTTGGGATGAGCACTGGGTGTTGTATGGAAACCAATTTGACAATAAATTTCATATATAAATTAAAAAAAAAAGAAAAAAAAACTAAAAGGCAACCAACGGAATGGGAAAACATATTTGCAAATGACATATTGGAAAAAGGGCTAGTATCCAAAATCTATAAAGAGCTCACCACACTCCACACCCGAAAAACAAATAACCCAGTGAAAAAATGGGCAGATAACATGAATAGACACTTCTGTAAAGAAGACATCCGGATCGCCAACAGACACATGAAAATATGCTCAACGTCGCTCTTCAGCAGGGAAATACAAATCAAAACCACACTCAGATATCACCTCACACCAGTCATAGTGGCCAAAATGAACAAACCAGGAGACTATAGATGCTGGAGAGGATGTGAAGAAAGGGGAACCCTCCTGCACTGTTGGTGGGAATGCAAACTGGTGCAGCCACTCTGGACAACAGTCCTCAAAAAATTAAAAAAGGTCTTCAAAACATTAAAAAATAGCCCTGCCCTATGACCCAGGAGTAGCACTCTAGGAATTCACCCAAGGGAGATAGGAGTGCTGCTGCATAAGGGCACTTGTACCCCAATGTTTATAGCAGCACTCTCAACAATAGCCAAGTTAGGGAAAGAGCCTAAATGTCCATCAACTGATGAATGGATAATGAAATTGTGGTTTATATACACTATGGAGTACTACGTGGCAATGAGAAAGAATGAAATATGGCCCTTTGTAGCAACGTGGATGGAACTGGAGAGTGTAATGCTAAGTGAAATAAGCCATACAGAGAAATACAGATACCATATGTTTTCACTCTTATATGGATCCTGAGAAACTTAACAGAAACCCATGGGGGAGGGGAATGAAAAAAAAAGAGGTTAGAGTGGGAGAGAGCCAAAGCATAAGAGACTCTGAAAAACTGAGAACAAACTGAGGGTTTATTGGGAGGTGGGAGGGAGGGGAGGGTGGGTGATGGGTATTGAGGAGGGCAACTTTTGGGATGAGCACTGGGTGTATGGAAACCAATTTGATAACAAATTTCATATATTGAAAAAAAATTCTGAAAAATTAGAAAAAAATCTTTTTGGCAAAATTGTGCCCCTGGAATGTGAGTCACAAAAAGTGGAGGTCATTCCTCTTCCCTGTGATTGGGACCCAGATTCACATCTATCGCTGGACAAGGTAGTTATACTGACTAAGCTGGAAGCTTGCATTTCAACTTCTCTGTTCACAGTCTGTGTCATGTCTCAGTGAGGAATCTTGGTCCTATGGATGCTTGAGATCTGGAAATTCAGAGGCCAGTGGGTCTAGGGAAAGGCTGCGAGATTAGCAGACCTGTGTGCAAAACTGGGGGAAAGACATGCATGTAGATGTTCCTCGGAGACTTCCCTACAGTGGATGATGAAATAGGTAAGAAGCAGGGGAGGTAACGAATATGTATGTTACATTTCTGATCAGGTGGATTTGAGGAAAGGAGATAGGCGGACATCCTCCTTGCCTCTAGAGACATAAACACTTGGTAGTAAAAGTTTACTTGAAGATTTTTCCACAAGTTGACAGGAAGAATGAGGGCTGGGTAAGCTTCCATGAATAGCTGCAGGTATTTGGGGGTGTCAGGACAAGAAATAAGGAAGAAAAAGTCATTCCTAGCTAGGATCCTAAGCAATGTGGATTCATTCAGGCTTAGGATGGAACATTTACTTTTTCTTTAGTATTAAATCTAAGGTGAGGTTTTTCACTGGTGTCTTTGAAAAGTACAGCCCTCATTATTTGCCTGAAAGAAGACCAGAGTGGAAACATTTATCGCATCCAGGACTCTAGGACCTGTAGGGATCACCCAAAGTGCAACCTATTTGCCTTTGGGGGGCTGTGGACACAGAGAGACACATATTCTGATCTTCTAGAATGAGAAAACTATATTTCCAATTCTACACAGTTCCCCCCCCCCTTAAGTAAGGGTTTCCCATAGATTCAACCAAGGAAAGGGTTGGGGGAATGGGGCTTCCATCCCCCTCTTACTTAAAATCTTATTTAGCCTCTCAGTATGTGATCACCTTCACAAGTAGAATGTAGGGGGGAAACTGGGATTGGAGCCAGAAGCCAGGAAAAACACCCACATGTTTCTATTTCTGATCAAAATCTCTGGGTTTCTTCACTGTACTAACTGTGGGGTCTGAGAACCTGATTAAAGTGTTCAGTGCCTCAGTTTTCTTATCTCCATCTACTTGAAGGGATGATGTGAGAACTAAATGTGCATACATATAATTGTTCACAATATCCAAGATGTGGAAACAATCCGGGTGTCCATTGCCAGATGAATGGATAAATAACGTGTAGTATACACAAACAATGGAATATTATTCAGCAAATTCTGCCATTTGGAACATGTATGACTCTGGAGGACATTATGCAAGGTAAAATAAGCCAGATAAAAAAATACAAATACTACATGATCTCATTTATAGTTGGAATCTAAAACAGACAAACCCACAGAAGTAGATGGTAGTCGGGAGAGTAGGAGAAATAGGGGGATGTTGATCAAAGGTACAGAATTGTAACTCTGCAGGACAAATAAGTTCTGGGGATCTAATGTATGGTATGGTGACTATATTAATATATTGTATTGTATACTTGAAATTTGCTAAAGAAATAGATCTTATGTGTTCTCACTAATCACAATAACAATAATAATGAAGAAAGAGAAGGAAGTGGAGGAGGAGGAGAAAAGAAAAATGAGGAGAAGAAGAGGAAAAATTCATGTTAAGTGCCTCTTTACTACTCTGAAGATAAATGTTCAATACATTGTAGCTATTATTGTTATTACTGTGCCTTAACGACTGAAGATACAAAGATTAAAGAAGCAACTTTCTTTTTTGCTCTGGAATTCTTCAGCCCAGAACTTTGTAAAAGGCAAAGCATGTCACCTAGGCCAGGGCCTCTGCCAAAAGTTATTATTATTTGTTTTTAATTTTTTTTTTATTTTTTATTTTTTTTTATTTATATATGAAATTTATTGTCAAATTGGTTTCCATACAACACCCAGTGCTCATCCCAAAAGGTGCCCTCCTCAATACCCATCACCCACCCTCTCCTCCCTCCCACCCCCCATCAACCCTCAGTTTGCTCTCAGTTCTCAACAGTCTCTTATGCTTTGGCTCTCTCCCACTCTAACCTCTTTTTTTTTTTTCCTTCCCCTCCCCCATGGGTTCCTGTTCAGTTTCTCAGGATCCACATAAGAGTGAAACCATATGGTATCTGTCTT
>NW_024418154.1:0-20242 GCF_014898765.1 Herpailurus yagouaroundi | reverse complement strand
CAAACTGAGGGTTGATGGGGGGTGGGAGGGAGGAGAGGGTGGGTGATGGGTATTGAGGAGGGCACCTTTTGGGATGAGCACTGCGTGTTGTATGGAAACCAATTTGACAATAAATTTCATATATAAATAAAAAAAAAAACTGAGAACAAACTGAGGGTTGATGGGGGGTGGGAGGGAGGAGAGGGTGGGTGATGGGTATTGAGGAGGGCACCTTTTGGGATGAGCACTGCGTGTTGTATGGAAACCAATTTGACAATAAATTTCATATAAAAAAAATAAAAATAAAAAAATAAAAATGAAAGGATTAAGCCATTAAAAAAAAAAGAAATTGTGGTTTATATACACAATGGAATACTACGTGGCAATGAGAAAGAATGAAATATGGCCCTTTGTATCAACGTGGTTGGAACTGAAGAGTGTTATGCTAAGTGAAATAAGTCATACAGAGAAAGATACCATATGTTTTCACTCTTATGTGGATCCTGAGAACCTTAACAGAAGACCATGGAGGCGGGGAAGGAAAAAAAAAGTTCGAAAGGGAGGGAGCCAAACCATAAGAGACTCTTAAAAACTGAAACTGGATCACTTTCTTACACCATACACAAAAATAAATTCAAAATGGATGAAAGACCTAAATGTGAGACAGGAAACCATCAAAATCCTAGAGGAGAATACAGGCAACAACCTCTTTGATCTTGGCCGCAGCAACTTCTTACCTGACATGTCTCCAGAGATATTTTAAATCTAGCATTATGCATAGTTCTCAAGACTCTTGGACACTGTCACTATTTGGAGCAGAGTCCTACTCTGTGTGCATTATCCTTCCTACCAAATGACTCATCTAGGTCTTTATAACAAAGATTGCATAAGGAGCATGCTACTTATCTGAAAACTCAAGCTTCTATATATGTTATTCATGTCATTCAATGACCATGGGTTAAGTGTGAAAAAAGGTGAATGATAGGAATATTTTCAGAATCAAAAAAGCCAAGACACTTCTGCCAGTAAACTCGGTGGATCATTGTGTCAGCTAGGGAACCTGCTATTTAGCTGCCATTTAGCTGTAACCTGCCATTTAGCTGTAAAAAGTGAAGTGATCTGAAAGCCTCCAGCTATTAGCACTTTCAGGATCCATCTCAGCTTTTGAGCCAAAACCACATTCTTCCTGAGCAGGCCCCATACAATACCAAAGCCCTGATCATTTCTTCCCAATGCAAAATTCACCTAATGGGAAATGTTTGCTCCATAGCTCCCATTGGATTGGCTGAGACTTTGTAAGATGTGCATTGAGACCTAAGCCTTCCTCTACCCAGTTCATCCTTCCTCTACCTGCTTCATCCTTCCTTTTATTTTTAACAGATGTCCCCCTATAAACCTCTTGTATTCCTACATTTCTAACCTAGTGTCTGCTTCCTGGAGTATCCAAGTAACACAGTCACTAGTTGTGATATAAGCACATTTCAGAGAGAGTTGATATGTTTGTTTCTTTTAGCCCTACCCTTATCATCTCTGTTCCCAAAATATATATACATCATTAGCTGAGGTTCTTATACAAATGAAAATAATGAAAAAACATATTCTTCCATAGTGAGGATGATAGTCAGCCAATTTGCTGTTACAAATGGATAAGTGTTTCTACCCATCCCAGAATTATTCAAACAGTTTTGATAGGCCAGATGGTTCACAAAGTAAAAACCTCCAGAGAGCCTACAATCAAGTCTAGGTAAACAATGGCAATATGGGGAAGATAATTTGAGACATGAACTCTTTGCATACAGTGCCATGCTGTTTGTGCTAAGTACTTTTCCTGCCTTTTTCAACAAAATCTGCAGGGATTTTATGAACTAGCCCATTACTGTCAGAGTAAATTCTTGGTCTTTTCCATTATATTAGGTAATCAGGACTAGTAGCTGTGAACTTTAATATCTCTATGATGGGCAGTTGAATGTAAAATCAGAAAAATTAAAATGTGAAATTGGCTCAATGGAATTCCTGAGTCATATTATCTTGTTTAATGGGTTGCAGATGATTTCTCAAATAATGTCCTCAATTACAAATGGAACTTTTCCACACATGTGAAGAGTTCAGAAATTCTTGCCCCCTTTTTTTTTATATTGTTCTTTGTGAATAAAATCATCCCTCATAGTCTTATTCAAAAAGCTTCTCAATTTAGAAAAAAAAATGGTAAGGGGCTTCTAATTTTAAAGGACCCTGGAGGCTCATGCCATCTATATCCAGTATAAGGTGGTCTTCACATCATTCCAGAAATTGAGACAAAAGAAGGTGTCAAGACCTTAACTATAGCATTTTCCTCTTCTGTGCTTCATTGAATTTTGCCCAAGACCCTCTCCAAACTCAGCCAAAATGCTAGACATGAGTAGCCCATGGCTTTAATGCAAGTTTTCAGAATGTAACCAGAAAACAAAAGCGTCAAAATATCGGCTCTTGAGTTTTTCAAAAGTTATAAGTTCAGGGGTAAGACAGAGAAGATTTGGAAACATTTGTGACCCAGTTTTCTTTTCTTCTCCTACCTGGATTCCACAGGCTGGGGAGTAAAGAGGGGACAGACCACATAGAACATGATGGATTCAGAAGGGAGAAAACAAAAGTTTCACTGGAGAAAACCAAATCAGTGTCCCTCATGAGATACATGTTTCAAGGAGACTATCGCTCAGTGATTGTCTAGCAGGAACAATTCCTGCCTATAACCATTCAGCAATCCAAGCCCCTCAAAGACTCCTGGACATCTGAGCAAGGTGGGATGATAAAGAACTGTCTTGAGATCTCCTATGGAATCAAGACTCTGGTGAAATACCCACTGGTACAAGATTTGCTCTGAATCTCAAGTAGTCATTGCTGTAGAGGTAAATATCCTAAGTTGATCCACTGGAATTGTTATGTCAAAGTTATAAATTCTGAAATAGTCACGCTTTAACCATTACTAGTAATTTATCCTGGTGGAACAACATGAAGTCATCTGAAACAGAACGCTCTGGCCATTACAGCTAGGTTTTGAAAATGTCTATACCTACTCAAATACTTGATATTTTTGATACCTTCCAAATATCTATTTCTCGCCTTCACCTTCTAATTTTTTGTGACTCCATTTATTGGTCAGGCTTCTGGCAGGAAACATATGGCTCTCTCAAATTGGGTAATTGAGGATGGTTTAATAAATGGACTACTGAGGGCAGGGCTTAAGGAAACCAACAAGGTTCCCTGGGGCTATTAACTGTTGGACCTTAATTTCCCTAGGTCTGAGGGAATAAGAAGTTGCACTTACCAGAACTAAAAGAGAGATAGCAGCCACATGGAGAGGACTGCCTGACAGTTGTTTCAGTATAGGGGTAAAACAAATCCCTGGCAGATTAGCAGGGAAGCAGCCAGGGAAATAACTGTTCTGTCCTCATTCTCCTCCAACCTTACCTCTGATCTCCTAGGGATGCTTCCTCCCACTGGAGGAAATGAAACTTTAAATTTTAGGGTGAGGGGACTTACGGAAGCACTCCAAACAGGTCAGATCAGGGGGTGGGGTGGAGGATAATAGAAAACATTCAGCACAAATTGGTAGGAGTTGGAAATACATGTAAGAGCTCCTTTGAAAACCTTGCTCCCTTTGAGACTTTGCGAAAAGCTACGAAACATTTACAACAACAAGAAGCACAAAAAATATAAATATTTCAGTTTTGCATGACTTTCAAGAAAGTTTTAGCCCCTGTGGCTTCTCCACAGTGTGTCTAGGAGTTCCATGGATACCAATTAAGAACCCCCTGCTCTGGAGAGCAGTATGTAGGAATGTATGCCATCCTGCAATGGTTTTTATTTCCTTAGCTTTTTTCCCATAATATGTTTCCAGCAACCTAAATATCCAAGAGTAAAGCTGACACCTTTGGCCAGCTGCAAGTGAGCCAACCAGACCCATTCTTTTCTCAGATCCGCTGCATCTGAATAGCCACATTCTGAAGAAGCAGAGAAAAAAATATGGGGTTGGCCATGTGATACTGTTACCTAGCAACACTGACTAGAAGGCTCTCCTTCCTGAACCTCTTAGCAGAGAAAATTGGTTTAAAGGTGTATGAGAGAGACAGGGGTGGGGAAGCAGAGAAAGAGAAAGAAGAGAGAGAGAGAGAGTGAGTGAAATGCAGAGACAGACAAAGGCAGGCACAGCAGAGAGTTTAGTAAACAAAAAATTGAAGAAATAGGAGAGAATAAGAGCAAGTTTAGGGGAAAAGGGGAATGGAGAGAGGTTCAGGGAGTGGGCTGTGAGATGAACTCAGTTGAAGAAAAGAGAGAAGGGGGGGAGCAAAGGCCAAAAAGAGAAATATCCAAAGGAGAAAGTGAGGGTTTGATGAAGTGGGAGCAATCCCTCTTCCCCAGGTCCCCTCACTGATGGCTGCTGTGTGACTTTTATTTTACAGTATGTTACCCTGTCTCTTTTTCTATAAAAACATTTTTTTTGAATTTATTTATTTATTTTGAGAGACAGAGAGAGTGGGGAAGGAGCAGAGAGAGAGAGAGAGATAGGGAGGGAGAGGGAGAGAGAATCCCAAACAGACTCCACACTGTCAGCACAGAGCCGGATGCGGGGCTCAAACCCATGAACTGTGAGATCATGACCAAGAGTCAGACACTTAACCAACTGAGAAACCCAGCCACCCCCAGTCTCTTTTTGTAATTAAACTTTTTTCTCATAAGTCAAATGCTCAGTTGCACTAGTAGCACCAGGAGTTATTTATTAAGCACTGCTGGGATCATAGCATTACTAAGACCAGTAAAGATCCTTTTATAACAAATACAATGATGTTTTGTCTCCTGAGCACAGCTCTTTAAAGTTTACTAAGTACTTTTATGACTGTCACTTCATGGTGCTTTTACTGCAGTTCTGTCAGACAAAGCTGTCATTACTTCAACAGCACACATGAAGAAATTGAGGCCTTGGGAGGAGGAGTAGCTAAGTAGTTGCCCAGGGCCCTACATTTAGGAAGGTTAGATCCAGGACTGAGTACCTGTGGCCCTGACTCCAAGTTCCAGGGCTAGGACTGAGGTGCAGCTCTCTCTGGACTTTCCAATTACACACTAAGTGTGGCAGACCCGACAGGGAGGCATTTGCTCTTAACCCCCCCCCCCCCACCGCTGAGATGGGAGTGAAAAACTACTGTAAAGAAAGTCTCAATCCAGTAGGAGGCTTATTCTTTTAACTTCTTTCCCCCTAATGTGTAAATGTGTCCATCTGTGCTTCCAAGAACAGCACTTAATTGGCCTGAACATGGAGTCAGCATCTAACAACGCCTTAAGATATCTTTGAGTAGCCATCCTCTGAGGAAAACCTGGCCTCTCTCATTTTCAGAATAACAACTAATGGTTGCAAAATACATCTTGGGCACGGGAGGGATATTTGAGAGACAACAGTAATTTGTGACTAGAGCCAGAGGAACTGAAAGATCACACAGAACGGTAGAGCTGGCAATTGTGTGCCATGAGGCAATTTAGTACTTCTTATCCTCTTCCATGTCTGTCCAATGTTTGGGGGCTGGGATGAAACAAAATAAGCCCAAATCCTCTGGTACTAAGCTTCTTTCCTGCTACAGTCTCCCTCTCGTCTGATCTATATCTGCTGGCAGATTAAATTTTCAAAAATGCCAGTCATCTGCTTAGCAATGTTCAATCATTTCTCCATTCCTTATGGTATTAGGTTCATTATCTGGCATTCAATAGTCACTTAATATTGCCCCAATCTTCCTTTTCAGCTCCACATCTGCCTATTCCTAGAGTCCAAGTGCCTGAAAAACTGGGATACTTGTTGATTCTCAAAATACCCATAATTCACATCCATGTCCTCACCCCCCTTCCAATGAGATGATATTTGCCACAAGTATGCACACATAGCACTTGGCTTTGTGATGTGGCAAGCTGAAAGCTAAGCTACATTTTCCAAAATAACCTGTTCTGTAGATTAGGATGGGCCACAAGAGATATTATTAGGGGAGATTTGCAGAGCATAAGGAAAGTAGCCATCTTTGAACTCACAAACATTGTTACTGTCTCACTGTGTTGGTATAAGGCAGCAGTCAGGCCTGCAACCACTCTATTCCCTGGATCCTATTTCAGCATCTCTGATTTCCTAGGATGTGTGTTTAGTTCAATGACAAATGGCCCCAACTTCTCCACATTATTTATGCCATCAAGGCTAGAGGCAACAAGAATGGACATAGTTTCAGTTCATCGTTGTGAGCTCCAGAGCATGCCTGTGGACCATCATGTTCTTGCTTTCCCCCACCTGGCATTCATCTTCCCTTTCCTGCTGCCTGGCTGTGGGCTTTAAGATACAAGATCAAATGCAAAGATAATAGCCATACAGAGACTGTTAACCAGTGTCCACAACTGTCAAATCCCTGCGACAAATCCACATATAAAAAAATCTCTTTGTAGTTCTGCTTCTCTGATTGAACTCAAATGTAAGCTTCTTGGGGGCAGAATAAATGCCTTTGATATTTTCACAAATTTTATAGGTTGAAACATGCTTTTATATCCATTATTTTTAATTGTCACAACCAGAGCCATCACATCCAGTCATGCATTAACCAGTAATACTTTCATCATCCTGGTAGTCAAGATTAAAAAAATATATATTTATATTTATTTTTTGAGAGACAGAGAGCGTGAGCAGGGTAGGGGCAGAAAGAGAGAAGGAAAGAGTCCCAAGCAGGCTCTGCATAGTCAGCACAGAGTCCCACATGGGGCTCTTTCCCACAAACCATGAGATCAAGACCCAAGCCAAAATTAAGAGTCAGATGCTCAATTGACTGAGCCACCCAGGTGCCCACTGTTATTCAAGCTTTAATGGGACTGCCACCCTTCCTCTAAGTCGAGCAATATGGCAATATGGCAGTCATGGTCATCCCAATCATTTGCAGTGAATTACACAAAGATTCTTTAAAAAAAAAAAAAATAAGTGCCTGCAGCTCTGGTGCCTCCACCTGCCCACACACTTAGCCCTGTGCGACAGTGGCAACAGTGGCAGAGGTGTTCTGACCGTCACATGCAGCAGAACCAAGAGGCCTTGGCTACTGCTGCTGCTACACAAGTAAGCCCCACCACAGGAAGTTCCCAAAGATTCTTTTCCCTATTGTTCTGATGAGAAAATGTGAAGGTAAGGGGAAGATTACTTCATTTGAATGATGAAGTAACTTGCCTGATGTTGTGCAACGAATAGGAGGCAGAACTACTGGCTGTACATCTAATGTAACAGGCCCTGTTATTTTTCAAAGGATCCAATCATTTATTCCTGATTTATCATGATAAAACATAAGTGATGCTTCTTATTCTCTTACTTTCCCTTCTATTATTGCCTTTTGCCTTTAAAGTCACATGAGTGGGGTGACAATAATGTTTCCCTTACCAAAAGAAACACCCAATCCACAATGAATTGCCATTTGCCATTTCCATGGCAAGAGCCTGCTGAAGACAAAATGGTGAAAGCCACTTGAATTGAGGAAATGCCCCTGTGATGGCACATGAGCTAGACAAGGGTTTATCAAAAACCTTTCCTGAGATATACAGCCCTTGAAAGATAGTTATTGTTCTGTTGAGTTGCTAAGGTTGTTCCATGCAAGTCTTATCTACATAGAGGAATCCCATCCATAATGGAGAGAATAAGACCTAAGCATAAAGCAGAACTGAAAAATGGAAGGAGAGAAGAAAATGAGTCAATGTCATTTGAACCATCATATATACCTTTGAAATTCCCAGTTACTTAAGCCAATAATTTCCTTGGGGCTTAAGTTAGGTGTTTCTGTTGCTTGTAACTAAAATCCCTGACCATTACACAAATTTGTATTAAAAACTAGGAGTTTTTAAACTGAGAGTTTAAGCCTTAAAACAGTGCTAAGTGTTTAAAGTCTGTGGACTACATTCTAACCTCAGTGCTATGAGTTTTGCATGTCACTTCTCTTCTCTGGGAGTACTTCCAGCTTTAGCCTTTGAAATAACAATATTCCTGGCTCTTTCTGGAATTCTTAAGTCCTGGAACAACAAAAAAGCATTGAGCTAGGGATAGGAGATAAGGACCATAGCTTCACCTCTGCCTCTGTTTAGCTGGGGAATCTTCATCAAGACGTATACCCTCCTCTCTGGTTCCCACTTCTTCCACATCTATGTGCAGAAGTCAGACTCTGAGGAGTTTGTTATAGCTCTAACATAACAGGCTTTTATGAGTGTCTGAGAGCTCATGTCGAAATCAGGTCAGGGATATTTCCTGCATTTCCTGTTTCTCTGGATGTTTGTAGGTTTTTCTATTTCCACATGTGTGAAATATGTTCTCTGTGAGTCCTGAGTCCTTCAACCTTGAAAACTTTGTGCTTCTTTTAGTGAAAAGCCTATCCTGTCCCACTTTGCCTCACTCAGGAAAGGTTAAGATGTTTTGATGTGGGTTAGTCTTTTGAAAGGATTTGATTTAAAAATTTTTCCTTTTATTCCACTACCTGGATGGTGACCACTGGGGTGCCAAAGTTGGAAACAGCTTTCTGTACCAGTTGGAGATATGCTATTGATACTAAAGTTAGAGACAAAGAATCGCTTTTACTTTAACTCCCCTATTTTCAGATGCTTATGACTTTAAGGAATATAAATGAACACATGCTTTAGAATTCTAAGAGGGCAGAATTCTCAGACAATGGAATTTTGGTAAACATGTCATCATCAAGTCCTGTGAATCACATCACATCACATCACATCACATCACATCACATCACATCACACAGTAGGATTGGTTTGGTTTGATGAAATTTATGTTGCTCAGAAGCCTAAGCAATGGGCTATGTATATTTAGAAGATAAGAAAGCATTAATTTCATCATCAAATCTGAAAAAATGAATTTAAAACTATTCTTAAGAGCCACTGAAAAGTTGGCTCTTCTCTCTCCCTCACCCAATTAGTTGTTTACTCTGGTGCCCTCCTTTCCATTTTTCTTGCCTTACTTTAGATCCATCACTTCATTACAAATTATGAACTATTTTAGCATACACAAGGTAATACAGCATATCTATACATATGTATATGTACATATATAAAATGTAAAGTATATATCATAATAACATAAAAACCTGTATACCCATCACCAAGCTTGAGAACTAGAACATGGTCAATGCCTTTGAAGCCCACTTGTGCCCTCCCTGATTTATCCCCTCATTCCTTCCCAGAGGGGATTACTCTCCTGAATTTTCTTAATAATTCACTTATTTTCTTTATATGTTCACTGAACAGGTATGATCCTTTAAATGATATGTCTTTTTGGTCCATTTTTGGACTTTATATGAATGTAATTATATGTATTACTTGTTTGCTTCTTTTTCCTCCCCTGCCCAACAATTTTGTTTGTGAAACTTATCCATCTTGTGTGCAGTTATAGTAATCAATTTTCATATGAATTAGTTATATGAAAATGCTACAATGTATTTTCCTATTGATGAACATGTGGGTAGTTTTTAGTTTTATGCTTTTGCAAGTTAGGGTGCTATGAATCATCTCATGCATATCCCCTGATGCCCATGTACAAGAGTTTATTTAGAGCAATGGTTCTCAATTGAGGGTAATTTTTCCCTTCAGGGACATTTGGTAATGTCTTGAAACATTTTTGGTTGTCATAACTGGGGGTGAGCTGTTGCCATCCAGTGGGTAGAGTTCAGGGATGCTGCCAAACATCCTACAATGTACAGAAAAGCCCTTCACAACCTGGAATTATCGGTCCCAAAATGTCAGCACTGCTGAGGTTGAAAAGCCCTGATCTAGAGTATATACCCAGAAATGAAATCTCTCAGTCACAGGGTCTGTCCAAGTTCAACTTTACTAGGTAATAGCAATTATCTTCCAAAGTGATTGTACTAGATGAGATTTCTACTTGCTCCACATTGTCACCAATTCTCTGTGTCATTACTTTCATTACTTCTTGCCTGAACTTTTGCCATAGTCTCCTAACTTTCTCCTGCCTCCCTTTTTTCCCCCACAGATCCATCCTTCCTATTATTGTTGTGTTAACCTTCCCCAAACCCAACTCTAATTATGCCAAATTCTTATAAGTTTTGATGACTCTACTGTATACAAAATACACCTGATATTCAACACCCACACAAAAAGGGTCCACAAAAAGGGGGTAGTAGTCCTGTACACCTAGTAATACCAAAGTAGTCCTCAAATAAGCTCTGCCCTTTCTCTGTGCCATCTTTATCATTGAAGACCTGTCATTTCTTATGGTCATTTCTTAATTCATTTATATGTACATTCATTCAGTCAATAATTTACTGAGTACCTACTATGCACTAGGCACATTGTAAATACTGAGGATATACTGGTAAGTAAGACATCCAAGACTGACCTCTGACTGCTCCTCTCTTGGCTTCTCCCACCACCAAATCCTCTGAGTTCAGCAGCACCCACCATAGTTGATCCCAGGAATCTCTAGCTTCTGGTGTCTAATGTCTTCCAGCCTCCAACCTTGGCCCTCATCATCAGGTATTATCCTTCCATCCAGGCCTGTGTTATGGGTATCTAAAGGGGCTGGAAGAGGGAAGGGGCCCAGAGAGAAGAGAGATGGTTTCTTCCTTGCTTGTCCTACCAGGGTTGGTATTTGCTGGCTGGTACCCAGACAGGATCTCCCTTTGGGTCTTTCCTGGGTGCTTAGGCTTACTCCCATTGCTGTCCTACCCTGCCTGCCCTTGATGGCCATCAGGTAGATTTGGAGGAAGCTATGGTGAAAGAGCAGGATAGGAAGCCACAAACTCCACATGCCATGGTCTTTGTCTTAGATACAGGGTAGCTGCCCAGAGAGATGTGGAGGTCTGACTAGGGAGCCTTCAGCCTGAGCTGGGTCTGAACTAAGAACAGAAAGCATGAAGAGGCTTCTCACTGCTCTGATTTCTTTTAGATGCTCCTTTGCATCTCACACAAAAAGGAACTCCTGCTTTAACTCTCTGGTTTGGGAGAAATAATAAAAATATTTGAAAAGTAGGTCCTATGGAGAAGTTGCCAATTTCTGCCTTATTCTTTCCCTACTCTGCACTCTGGGTCCATGTATAACAAGAGTAATGACAAGGGATAAATGTACTTCTTTAAAATCCCTTTTCCTGACACTTTAGCTTTCAGACTGCCTTGCAAGTCTCGTTCCAGGTGCACTAGGGTCAACAACTTCATCTTTTGTTGAGGCTGGGCTTTGGAACCCTTCAGTGTGAGGCTGAGGAAAGTCAATGACATTGATGCTACTCTGTGTATGCATTATTCAGTGTTGTATTCTAAAGTACAAGGGAGTTGACTTGCTTAGGTACCAAACTGAACCAATCTCCTTAAAATTAGTCATCATATATCCCAGCTGGTCACATTTTCGAGTTATTTTTCATGTTAAATTCAAATTTATTTCTTAACCTCTGAATACTCTGATAATTCAAAGATTCATTTTGGTATGTTTACTTGATGACAGGTCTCTGGGCAGCCTTTGCAGCAATCTAGTCGACTCACAGCTAATTTGAGGTATTAAGTAAGAGGCTTTTGCACTGCTTTTAGGTTGATCTTGTACTAATCAAATTACCTAAATTCTGGAAAGCAATTTTATTACTTTTCCTGAGGCATCATTAGGAACATGTTAAGTCCACGAGAGATGGCAAAGTTGTTTATTTCTTTACTTAACCGATAAAAAATTACTAAAAAGGCATCTACCATACAACTGGTTCTAACCTTGTAATTAGGGATACAAAGAAACAGACATGGTCTCTGACCTCCAAGTTGTTCAACATCTAGTAACTACCAAAAAGTTCAGTGGTTAGCTCAAAGTCTATTGACTAGCAGAGTAATGACCAAAATTCTATTGGATAAGTGTCATGATAGTGCAAAGTCAGTACAGGAGTATGAAGAAAGCTGAGTTTTGAAAGATGAGGAGTTACATAGAGAGCAAAATGGTAATGTGGGAAAGAGACCTCCAGGCAGAAAGAACAGTATGTTCAGAGAAAGTCATAGAGGCATGAAAGAGTATTTTGGGGGTACTGCCAATGTTTCAGTGTAAGTGCAGCAAAGGATTTTTTAAGGTGGAGTGGTGGGAGGTGAAGGTTAAAGAAGCAGGCAGGGGCCTCAGTTGCCAGAGATAATAGTTTAGATTTCATACTTAAGACTACAAGGGCTCTAATTTGGGAGGTACTTTGTGTTTTAGGTATATTACTCTGGAAGCAATGTGAAGAAAGGATCAGAGAGGGGCAAGAATGGAATATTGACTATAGCAATGATTTATGTGTGAGATGCAGAAGACCTAAACTAAGATAGTGGTATAAAGCATGTTAAGAAGTGCCTAGAATTGAAAATCAACAAATGAGGAGATTTAAGCCATGACTGGATGTGGGGATGCAGGAGGTGTTGAAAGTATAGAGGATAAGTGGTAAAGGAGGTATTGCCAACTTAGTAAATTTGAGTGTGGACAGGAAGAGAAGATGAAGAGGAGAACACCCCCCAAACCAAATCAATGGTAAGAGGAGAAAGAGAGAGAAGACGGAGAGGACAGATGGGCAGAAAATAGAGAGGTCAAGGAAGATGAAGTCTTACTGGGTAAAAGATAATTTTGGATGTCAGACGTAGAGCATATTAGGGTAAAGGATAAGTTTGGAGAGTGTCTGTGGGACATTGTGATTAGTATGGTGCAGACAAGTTCACTGGAAATGAGAACATTAAATTGATGAATGGTTGATGTAGATGTTAGAGTCATCTGGAGGATGACAAGATGGGCAAAGGCCAGTGGATGGCTATGGTCAATGGATGACAGCATAAAGGAGTTATAGGAGGTGGCATAGTAGGATGGCATAAACCTCGAAAGGACAGAGATTATTTTCAGAAATAATAAGGAATGGTCTAGAAGCAACATAGGAGTGAGGAAGACCCATATTTCTTCTGGCCCTAAGATATGTGGTGTATGAGAGAACAGAATCTCTAGTGGAGAGGACTTCAGGATAAGCTAGGGCCTCAATGAACAGTCAGGTTGCAGTTAAGGACTAAAGATGAAGGTAACAATTAGAATAGATGTTGAAGTGGAGATGTTTCTGGGTTCCCTGTTCTGTCCTTATGCTAGAACTGGACTGTCTTAATTATTTTAGCTTTATAGGGAGACTTAATATTTGGTACAGTGAATCTTCTATCATCTTCTTCTTTAGGAGTATCTTGACTATTTTGATCCTTTGGTTTCCCACAGACATTTTATTTTATTTTTATTTTATTTATATATGAAAATTATTGTCAAATTGGTTTCCATACAACACCCAGTGCTCATCCCAAAAGATGCCCTCCTCAATACCCATCACCCACCCTCTCCTCCCTCCCACCCCCCATCAACCCTTAGTTTGTTCTCAGTTCTCAACAGTCTCTTATGCTTTGGCTCTCTCCCACTCTAACCTCTTTTTTTTTCTTTCCTTCCCCTCCCCCATGGGTTCCCGCTAAGTTTCTCAGAATCCACATAACAGTGAAACCATATGGTATCTGTCTTTCTCTGTATGGCTTATTTCACTTAGCATCACACTCTCCAGTTCCATCCACGTTGCTACAAAAGGCCATATTTCATTTTTTCTCATTGCCACGTAGTATTCCATTGTGTATATAAACCACAATTTCTTTATCCATTCATCCGTTGATGGACATTTAGGCTCTTTCCATAATTCAAACAAACTTACAAATTTGTGTCAATCTTTACTTGATCTTATCTTTTCAATCTCAGGTTAATTTATCCACTGCCAACTTTTACAGATGGATGCTCCCACCACAGCAATTCTGCCTTTGTGAGAGATCCTTCCACATTTATCATTTTATCCTCAATCCCCAAGAATCTAGAATTATTGTAGAAGAAAAAAAGTTAATTACCACACAGAATGGATATAAGCATAACCTGTAGAGTCTTTGTTTTGTAATGATGACATTAGAAATCCAAGTGAAAAATCCTTTAAAAGTCTACATATAAAATGACCAGAGATGCATGAATTGGAGGACAAATTTTATGAATACAATCTTAAAATATGACTCATCTTAGTAAAGTACTCATTTGATCCATTTTAATCCTCCAAATGTATTTTAAAGCTGACATCATACTCCACTCTGAGTATTATAATGGCTTTTGTCTAAAAGCAATACAATTCTGATGTGATTAGAATATCAGAAAAACCTTCTAATAAAGAAAAATAGTCAAACAGCAGAGCTGTCAGAGATGCTCAGTAAGTGTGGACTCAGTGACAGAGTCCTTTCCTGCCCTGAGTTTTTAGGATCCTATGACATAAGTTCTTAACCTGGAGTCTGATGATCCTGTGAAAGTACAGGAAAATTACGTGTTCCCTTCCCTTGTACAGTCTTCCCAGGTCATACCTTCTCTTCCAATTCTAGATCAATCATGGACTTTCCTCTTATATGTTATAAGAAAATGAGGAGAGAGGGAGGGGAAGAGACAGAAACAGACAAAGAGAGACAGAGAGACAGGAGCATCTAATCTGAAGACATAGCTCTGGCAATGGACTTGCATGTACTACATGTACTGTATGTGTGACAGTCCAGCTTCCTTCCGCCTTCATGAGCCTCTTTCACTATTACTTCAACTAAGAGGTTGAATTAGATATATGCTCAGAACCCTTCAAGTTTTAACTTCCTAGGTGTCTATGTACTAATGCAGCTCTTGACTTAACCTTGATTTTGCCTTCATTTCCTGAGGTCATTGCCATTTCCCTCTTTTCAGCCAAGGTTCTGCATCAGAGTGATGCTATATTGGCTTCTAGTTTTAGTCAGTGCCACTGTCCAGCATAGCAAAGGAAAGATTTTAACAATGACAAAAGCCACTGACTTTCCTTCTGAGTCTGCAGGTTCTGAGGCATCTTGTCTCTTTCACATTCTCTGACAATACATTGAAACTTGGATCCCATGATGACATGCTCCACAGCTGTGTTGCAACTCCCTATGCTTGATCAAATAATTTATCAAGTTGTGGTCACTCTTACCATAAAACATCAGGGCAGTAAGAACACCCTTAGGAATCATCACCTTGTCCATTATCTTCTCCACCACTACACCATTGTTTTCCAGATATGTGTGAGGATTATAAAAAGGAAAGGACACAGAAAGCCACTCATGGAGTCCACAGGTCAGGGTTAGAACCCAGAGATTCTGATTTCATGTTTAATGCTATTTACACAGTACCTCTTCTGTTAGTCATCTTGCCAGGCATAAAGCCTTATTTTATCTGGCCATTCATTCTTTCATTTAAAAATAAGCGATGAACACTTACTGTGTGCCAAACACTGTGTTTGGTGCTAGAAAAAATGCTGACAAGAACAAGTCATTTCTATCTTGAGATTTGCCCTAGCTATTAACTAAAGGTTGGTTCTTACAGTACTGCCTTGGGCTTAATGCAACAGAACAGGTAATCATCATTGCTATTATCTCCACCTCTAGGCACTTATCCACCTACACTGACCTAATCAAGATCCAATATGCTTTGAAACAGAGGCACCACATAAGCATTAAACATCATTTTGTTGACTTTCTTCAATGTACAAGTATTCATTGAACACCTGCTGATTCAATCTTAATATTATTACTAAGAATCTAATGCAGTTTAAAGATAGAATTAATCATCAAAAGAGAAAGCCCAGGTTCCTGCTTAGTCATTCTGTGGATGTTCACTGTGAGAGGTAATCCTTTATAAACCACTGAACATCCCTCTCAATGATCCTTTGTGTATTCACAACTGTATATTGGGGAGAGGATTCCAAAGAGAGAGTGACACACTAACGAATGGGTACGAGTAGAAAGGACCAAGTTTAGTAGATTAAGGAAGCAGCAAGCACCTTGAGAACTCTCCAGTTTTTGGTGTGCAGCAGGTCAAGGCCAAGAATAAATTAATAACAGAAAAGGCAAGCAACTTCCTGAGAGTCCAGGGGATTGGAAGTTCTATAACAGAAGTAGAGGTGAGAAGAAGCAGTCATTTGTACTGAGCCTTGGTTAGCATAGTCCTATCTGGCAAGAGAGTAAAGGGAGAGAGGAGCAGGGTTGGATAGTCCAGTGAGAGTTGGACAGAGGAGTTAAATCTATGGATTTAACCCATACACATTCAAATATTCCCACTGCCAAAGGGTGTGAAGTAAGGGAAAGGTGGGGTTGATGCTAATGCTGCCTATCAATAAATTTATTATCAAGGTTGAGCATGAGGAAGAGACATGATCCAAATGTTGTTTCATTGAGTCTCATTCCTGACAGCCCATAGTCTTGTGAGAACTTTCCAAGCATGATTCCTGTGGTTAAAGGTTAGCATTTAAAACGATCAAGGAGAGAGCCAAAGCATAAGAGACTGTTGAGAACTGAGAGCAAACTGAGGGTTGATGGGGGGTGGGAGGGAGGAGAGGGTGGGTGATGGGTATTGAGGAGGGCACCTTTTGGGATGAGCACTGGGTGTCAAACCAATTTGACAATAAATTTCATATAAAAAAAATAAAACGATCAAGGTGAAATTCACATAACATAAAGCTTATCATTTGAAAGTGAACAATTTAGTGGCATTATACATTCACAGTGTTGTGCAATCATCCCCTCTATCTAGTTCCAGAACATTTTCATCACTCCCGAAGGGGATCCAGTAGCCATTAAGCAGTGACCACCTTCTCCCAGTCCCTACCAACTACTAATCTGCTTTCTGTCTCTATGAATTTGCCCATTCTGGACATTTCTTATAAATGGAAGCATACAATATGCAGTCTTGTGTCTCAAGCTTCTTTCTTCATTTGCTTAGCATAATGTTTTCTAGGTTCATTCATGTTATAGCATGTCACAGTATTAATTCCTTTTTATGGCTGATAATATTCCATTTGACGGATACACCAAATTTTGTCTATTCATCCATTGTTGGACATCTGGCTGTTTTTCATCTTTTGGCTATTGTGAATAGTGCTGCTATGAAAATTCATGTACAAGTATTTCACTGAATGCCTGTTTTTATTTTTTTCAGATACATAACTAGTAGTAGAATTGCTAAGTCATATGGAAAGTAAGTGTTTAACTTTTTGTTAAACCGTGTTCTGCAGTGGCTGCACCCACTTTACATTCCCACCAGCAAATGTATGAGGGTTTCAATATCTCAATATTTCAGCCAACACTTGTTCTTGTCTCTCTTTGTTATTATAGCCAATCTATTGTGTGTGAAGTGGTACTGCCTTGTGGTTTTTATTGCATTTCCCTAATGACTAATGATATTGGATACCTTTTCGTGTGTTTATGTCTGAAGGACATTTATTGTTAATATCATGTATTCTGGTGAATAAACCATCCTTGTTATTTTGAATGCCTTATAATTTTTAAAAATAAAAACTGCATGTTTTGAATATGATAAGGTAGTAACTCTCAAAATCAGATTTTTCTTCTTAGAGTTTGTTGTTGCCTGCTGTGTGTTGTAGTTGCTTGTTTGTTTCATGGTTCTTCTAAACTAGTTTTTAAAAGACTTTGTCATGTGTGGTCTTTAAAGTTTGTTCCTTTAGCCAGTGGTCAGATAGTGGTTTGGCAGGGATTTTCTTAAACTCCTGGAGTTCACAAAAAATATTTTAAAAAATATATTCCTTGTCTTTGCAAATTAGCTATGTGTTGGAGCACTCTTTAAATACTTAGTGAATCATGTAGAACCCTATCTTAGCCTTCCCTTTCTGCTTGTGCTGAGACCAAAATCAGCCATTGGTGAAAGCTGAGGTCCTTCTCAAGACTTGTCTAAACATGTATCATGCCCTGGGCATGCATGTGGCTTTTTAGATTCCCATTTATATGTGAGAGCTTTTCAAAGCCCTTATTCCCCCAGGTAACTCTCCTAAGCTTTTCTTCCCAGGCTTTTGGTGTGCTTACTATTTATTCAAACTATAATCTTTTGCCCAGGTACCAATGGCTTATTGAGTTGCCTTTCAGTATTTTCAAGGAGCACCCCTCCACACACACACTCTTAGCCATTTTTCTGTCCTGAGAGTTTGGAGTTAGGCAAAACAAAGGCAAGTGACTTGCTTCATTCTTTCAAGGAGCCCCCAGACAGATCAAAACAAACAAACACAATTCCTTGAGAACAAGTTCCACTCTACTCTTGTAACCAGATACCTATGGAGGTGGGAGGCTGGAGTGAGGGGAGATATAGGCTGCCATCTTTAAGACGGGTATCACACCAAGGAGCGGAGTGGGGCAAGGCCAAATTTAAATACCACAACAAAGCTCTTCTATTTGTCCCCTTTTCTGAATTCATCATTCACTCGATTACTGTAATCCTTTGATAATATTCCAGAGTTCTGACATAGTTTACTCTGACAGTTTCTGCTAATTTTCTTGGTGCTTCTGTGGAGGCACAGACTATTAGATCCTCTTAGACTCCCATTTTTGCTGAGCAAAGATGGGTATTTTACAGAGAGTATAGCTGTGGCCCCTGAATTCAAGCCACAGACTTCATCTAGTGCTTGACCCAACACAGTGATCTTTTGCAGCACTAGGGACAAGCTGATGGCAATAGACTTAACTGATGCATTAACATCTTACTTAATGGCAGTAATCAAAGTGAGCCTTTTAAAACTTGAACTCCCATTGGAAGAAGCAGCTCTCTGTAGCAGGTCAGTGGATGGACATTGGGTCCAGACTGCCTGGCTTTGCAGTCTGGCTTTTCCATGTACTAGTTACATAGCCTTAGAGAACTTTCCTAAACCTTGTTTGTCTCAGTTTACTCACTTGAACAATGGGGATAGTAAGGCACTTACCTGCCAGAGGAATGTTGTAAAGATTAAATGCATTAGTACTTGCAAAGTTTTCAACAGAGTCTGACACAAAGTCTACATATGTGTTTGCTATTACTGTTGGGTCACTTAAACACAAAACCTACAATAATTTTGCATCTTTTTTTCTCTTTTTTTTTTATATATGAAATTTATTGTCAAATTGGTTTCCATACAACACCCAGTGCTCATCCCAAAAGGTGCCCTCCTCAATACCCATCACCCACCCTCTCCTCCCTCCCACCCCCCATCAACCCTCAGTTTGCTATCAGTTCTCAACAGTCTCTTATGCTTTGGCTCTCTCCCACTCTAACCTCTCTTTTTTTTTTTTCCTTCCCCTCCCCCATGGGTTGCTGTTAAGTTTCTCAGGATCCACATAAGAGTGAAACCATATGGTATCTGTCTTTCTCTGTATGGCTTATTTCACTTAGCATCACACTCTCCAGTTCCATCCACGTTGCTACAAAAGGCCATATTTCATTTTTTCTCATTGCCACGTAGTATTCCATAGTGTATATACACCACAATTTCTTTATCCATTCATCAGTTGATGGACATTTAGGCTCTTTCCATCATTTGGCTATTGTTGAGAGTGCTGCTATGAACATTGGGGTACAAGTGCCCCTATGCATCAGTACTCCTGTGTCCCTTGGATAAATTCCTAGCAGTGCTATTGCTGGGTCATAGGGTAGGTCTATTTTTAATTTTCTGAGGAACCTCCACACTTCTTTCCAGAGCGGCTGCACCAATTTGCATTCCCACCAACAGTGCAAGAGTGTTCCCGTTTCTCCACATTCTCTCCAGCATCTATAGTCTCCTGATTTGTTCATTTTGGCTACTCTGACTGGCGTGAGGTGATACCTGAGTGTGGTTTTGATTTGTATTTCCCTGAGAAGGAGCGACGCTGAACATCTTTTCATGTGCCTGTTGGCCATCCGGATGTCTTCTTTAGAGAAGTGTCTATTCATGGTTTCTGCCCATTTCTTCACTGGGTTATTTGCTTTTCGGGTGTGGAGTTTGGTGAGCTCTTTATAGATTTTGGATACTAGCCCTTTGTCCGATATGTCATTTGCAAATATCTTTTCCCATTCCGTTGGTTGCCTTTTAGTTTTGTTGGTTGTTTCCTTTGCTGTGCAGAAGCTTTTTATCTTCATAAGGTCCCAGTAATTCACTTTTGCTTTTAATTCCCTTGCCTTTGGGGATGTGTCGAGTAAGAGATTGCTACGGCTGAGGTCAGAGAGGTCTTTTCCTGCTTTCTCCTCTAAGGTTTTGATGGTTTCCTGTCTCACATTCAGGTCCTTTATCCATTTTGAGTTTATTTTTGTGAATGGTGTAAGAAAGTGGTCTAGTTTCAACCTTCTGCATGTTGCTGTCCAGTTGTCCCAGCACCATTTGTTAAAGAGACTGTCTTTTTTCCATTGGATGTTCTTTCCTGCTTTGTCAAAGATGAGTTGGCCATA
>NW_024418153.1:0-1487 GCF_014898765.1 Herpailurus yagouaroundi | reverse complement strand
CTGTGACCTGCCACGGGGCCTGGACCCTCCCCTAGCTCCCGGGATGGATGACAGGAGACGTGCTGTACGACCTCCAGCCACTCTCCTGCCCTCGCTGGGCCTCAGCCTTCCACACTTCTCTGCTTCCCTTCCCCCCAGTCTGCAGGATTCCCTCGTGGAAGGCCGTTCATTGGGGTCCCTGCTGGCCGGGTGGTGTGGGGGCAGGTGAATGGAAAACCCCCGGATGTGCCTGGATGAGGCCTCAGGAGGGAGCTGGCTCTGGGGCGTCAGGGTCCCGGGACCGGCAGCGGCACTCTGCCCGTGACCCCCTCTCTGGGCAGGGGCGGACCGTGACCCTCTGGGACTTGTCTTCCCCGCCCGCGAAGTGGGACAGATCCAAGCGATGCTTCGGGTGCCCAGAGGGGGTGGCCTGGCTCCTTCGATGGACCCCACGCTCAGGGGCAGTCTGGGTGAGGGAGGGCCGGCCTCCCCTTTGCCCCGGAGTCCAGCTGGAGCCCTCCACGCCTCCCCCTCCGCCAGCCACCGCTCCCTCCCAGGCACAGGCGTAGGCAGAGAGGCCTGCAGGTGTGAGTGGCACTGGGACCCAGGGGTGGGGCTGCAGGGGAGAGCCAGTCACCTGTGAGCATGTGAGGGCGTGTCTGTGCGTCAGAGGGAACGCATCGGTGCGTGAGTGTGTGTGTGACTGTGTGTGTCCTGTGAGTGCGTGTCGTGGTGCGCGTGTGAGTACGTGTGCACGAGTATGTCTACCTGTGTGTCTGTGTGAGTGCACGAGTGTGTCAGTGCTTGTGTCTGTGTGTATGCGTGAACACGTGTGTATCCACGTGAGCGCGTCTGTTTACGTACGAGCGTGCACGTGCATTTCTCTCTGTGTCTGTGTGTGTGTGACTGTGCGTGACAGCTCTGCTTCCTGAGGCCCTTTCCCCACCTCCCCCTCACTCCAGCAGCAGGCTCGGGGAAGGTTCTGGAAGGGTCTGGGGTCTCGGTTTTCAGCGACCGAGCCCAGCCAGGCCTTGGGACAAGGGTGGTCCTTCTGACCTGCCCGGTCCCTGGCCAGCGCCCCCCTCGGCACAGAAAGCACCAGGCCCCTCCCTGCTGGCCGGGTGCCGCCCACCTTGTGGCAGGACCACGGGCCCAACTGTGCTGTTCTCTTTGCACGCTGCCAGGAGGGACCTCTATGCCTACTCCTACTACCCGTAAGTAGTTCCGCCCC
Organism: Herpailurus yagouaroundi; assembly: GCF_014898765.1. Classification (NCBI taxonomy): domain Eukaryota; kingdom Metazoa; phylum Chordata; class Mammalia; order Carnivora; family Felidae; genus Herpailurus; species Herpailurus yagouaroundi. Next base: position 277 of record NW_024418153.1, on the reverse strand, counting down.
GCCCCCCTGGGCCCCGCATCTTCCTCCTCCTCCCCCTCCTCCTCCCCCTCCTCGTCCCTCCTCCTCCCCCTCCTCCTCATCCCGCTCGTCCTCCTCCTCCTCCCCCTCCTTCCCCTCCTCTTCCTCCTGCTCCTCCTCCTCCTCCCCCTCCTCCCATTCTTCCCTCTCCTCCCCTTCTTCCTCCTCCTCCTCCCCCTTCTCCTCCCCCTCCTCCCCCTGCTCCTCCCCCTCCCCTCCTCCTCTTTCTCTTCTCCCTCCTCCCACTGCTCCCCCTCCT
>NW_024418152.1:0-5814 GCF_014898765.1 Herpailurus yagouaroundi | reverse complement strand
TGAGCGTCCGCGGGCAGGTGAATCGTGACTGGAGCATCCGCGAATATCGAAGCTTGACCGCGTCAGCTCCGCCTCCCCCACGCCAGGATGGGCTTGTCACTCCTTCACTGGTGGCTGTGGGTGAGGAGGCCTTCTTAAGTGTTCGCCTCGTCCCACTGACGAGCCTTTTCTTTCTGGTGAGGGCCTTTGCGTTCTGTTCAAGCACCCGCCTGCCCTCAGGCCACGGAGATGCTCCTGGCTCCGGAAGCGTTTGCCTCCCCCGAGGCGGCAGGCCAGCCCCTGCCCGGGCAGTGTGGGCGAGGCAGGGTCCCCTGGCCGCCCCCTGGGGAGCATGGTGCTGAGCCTGTCCGGGTCTGGGACAGCCTCTCCCTTTAGGAAAGAATGCAAATTATGATACAAGTAGATACGTATTTATTCAGAATGAGAGAAAAAATAATACTCTTTTAAAAAATTGACAACAGCACAAACATCCCCAAATCCAGGAAGTACAATTTTTATTCATAACTGCATGGCACTCCACTATGACACATTTATCATCTACATTTTTTATTGTCTCTTCCTTTTTTATGTTTATTTTTGATTTCTGAGAGAGAGAGCACGAGCAGGGGAGGGGCAGAGGGGTCGAGCAGAGGAGCTGAAGCGGGCTCCGTACTGACAGCGGTAAGCCTGATGACAGGCTCGAACTCACAACTGTGAGATCGTGACCTGAGCCGAAGTCAGATGCTCGACTGACGGAGCCCCCCACGTGCTTCTATTGTCTCATAACCACTTTGAGATATTACTTTCCAAGGACAAAAGAGAAGGAGAACTCAGTGTCTCTAACGCAGCAGATTGAAAACAAAATGATGACTTCTCTTTTACAAAAGTCCTCACTTGACAGCTCATTACTCGCAGCTCATATCCATTGTTACGACCACAAATTTGGAGAGAACTTTGACGAGTTTCATTTACAAGCTGGAAAGTCTTGGGACAGTGCACTTTCTTGTGTTGTGACTAATCTCAAAAGCCCTCAGGGATCCGATGAACCGCCTTCCATCATGTCCTCGTCCCACTGGCTGTTAGGGTTCTACGTTATCTTGATGTCAGCATTTCCTGTTAAATCAGCGGAACGTTTAATCCCGCTCCAAAAGTCCGTGTGATTCACTCCTTTTGGTTAATTGCCAGGGTGTTCCTGGAAGTGTTTTCTGTGCCAGGGTATCTGGCATTAACTTTGCTGTGCGAGGAAGTGACTAGGAAGGACATACATATACTCCACTAAACCCCGACTCGTGTTTTCACAGCTCAGCTTCCCCTTGACCGGATCCTGAAAAGCACCCCCCCCCGCCCACCCACCCCGAACCACCCCGGTGACAGGGGAAGTGACCGGGGAGCTTGAGGCAGTGTGGGAACTGCTGTGCTCATAGTATCTCCCTTTAGCAAGCTTTACAAAATCATACGACCACATGACCAAGGCCCTGTGTGAATCCATGCCGTTGTGTGGACCTGCTGTGCCCCTGTGGTGCCTGTCCATCTTTGGCCCGTGCCACGCTGCCTCCCGTGGTGGCTCCACAGTCCGGATCTGATAGCAGAAGCCCGCTGCGTGTGCTCGAGGGATGGGCGGGACCACGCCCCCCACAGAGGACGACGGCTGGCCTTTGCCACCTTCTAGAGCTGTGTTCCTTGCGTTCCTGTGCTCATGACCCCTTCCTCCGTCATCAAAGTATGGCATCTTTGCTCTGAAATTTGTTCCCGGGATTCGTTTTAATCAGATATGATAAGGGGACAGAAATGGACACAACTGCCCTTCACTGGGGTCCTCGCGGGAAGGGACGGGTGGGCAGCAGGCTCAGGGAGTTAAGTTTAGGATTGGGTAGTTTGAACCATTTCGTCAGGCCTAGGCTACAGCGGCGGCCCCGGGTGTCCGGCATCTGGCCATGGGGTGACTTTGGGGGAGGGGTCGTTGGTTTGGCGCATGAGAGAGATGAAGGGCGCGTGGGGGCGCGGGCTTGGCTTGGTCCGTCTGCAGCCAAGGCCCTCTCCAGGAACTGACTAGCCCCAGGAGGGGCACCCTCTCCAGGCCCAAGGCCCAAATGCCAGCGTCGAGAATGGAGAAAGTAAGCAAAAACAGTCGGGGAAAAGGTTTTTACCTGCCCAGAGATACAAGCCAGATCTTGTTTACGAGAAAAGGGGCACCTGGGGGGCTCCGTCGGTTAAGCGTCCGACTTCGCCTCAGGTCACGATCTCACGGTTCGTGGGTTCGAGCCCCGCGTCGGGCTCTGTGCTGACGGCTCGGAGCCCGGAGCCTGCGTCGGATTCTGTGTCTCCCCCTCTCTCTGTCCCTCTCCCCTCCCCTGCTTGCCCTCTGTCTCTGTCTCTTTCTCAAGGATAAATAAATGTTAAAAACATGTTTTGAATAAAAAATGTTTGTAAAAAAGAGGAAAAATAAGGTTCTGAAGAGGAGAAGCAGGGGGGAGGGGAGCCGCTGCAGTTGAGGCCCGCCCAGGGGAGGCCCCCACAGGCCCTTCTGCCGCTTCCCCCTGACGCAGGAATGACCAGCCCCCCCCGGGGGGGGGGGGGGCAGAAAGAAAAAAACCACATAAGGGGAGAAAATACAGGCCCAATTTGCCTGTTGCTTCACCTGGGAACCCTGAGGGCAGCTGACAGTACATTTGCACGAGCCGGTGCCGCAGCCCGACCGTCAGGGTCAACGCCGTGCTGTTTCCCGAGACATCGGACCTGTGCCCGTCTCAGCGGCCCATCGGCCGGGGCCGCTTCCACACCCGGAAGGACCCCGTGCCCCCTCCAGGCTGCCCCGGGGCCCGCAGGCCCTGACCCAGCCTGCCCTCTCCTCCGGGGGGACTCCTGGGACAGAGTCCCTGGGACGCAGGGGCCAGCAGCTCTCGGTCCTGTTCACGGTTCGCCGGCAACACGTTCCTCCCCAGACCCCCGGCGGCCCGGGAGCCGGCGGGCCACGGGCCACCGTGTGCGGCGGCGCCCGGGGGAGCGTGGCTGCCGGGGCGTCCCTGAGCGGGGACGGGACCCAAGGGCCGGTCCTTTGGCCAGACTCCACGCGGTTGTCTCAGCAGCAGACGCTCTGGCCAACGACGGCCCGTGTCCACACTGACTCCGCACTGTCAGGCCGCTGCCGGAGAACCGTCCCCTTCGGAGTGAAGAAGGCTGGCGTCCCGTGCCTCACAGATGCCGAAAACACCACCAAAAATCCCACGTGTCTCCAGGTATGCCGAGGCCATGATACGAGTCCTGCCGAGACATGCTCATTCCCTTTGGAGTTACAGGCGTCACTGACACGGTAACAGAGACACAGGTCACTTGTCACATCCCGAGACCTCCCACAGAGCCGCTTTCACTGAGACGCGTAGTGGGCTCCTCACTCTTTCGTATCCCAGTCCGAGAAATGGACCCCAGTCAGTCACTGTCTCGCCCCGGGCCTTAAGCTCCCTTCGCAAAGGGCCCTTTGCCCAACTCACACCGACTTTAAAAGCTTTCCCGCCGCCCTTCCCTGCACCGAGGGAAGCGTCCAGCTTCTGTGCAATGGAGACGCACCGTGTGAGGCCCCTCACCGGTCTCTCCCCGCCCTCGTGTCTCGGGTGTGGCGCCGAACCACGCGTCTGGCCTCCTGCTTCTCGGGACGGGAGTGTGAACTTCTTCCCTCACGGCCATCACTTCCCCGTCTTAGCACAGCAGTGACGACACGCCCCGAGCACACACTTGAGAACAATCTGACCGCCTCTCTCTTCTGAGGTCTTTGCGCGGCCTCCTCCCTGTCAGATCCCCCTCGGCCCCCCTCTCGAGGACGCCGTGGTGACGCGTAGGGCCCGTTCGGATCATCCCGGATCATCTCCCCACCTCAAGATCCTTAGCTTAATCGCACCTGCGAGTGCCTTCACCGCGTAAGGTCGCCCTCAGAGGCCCTGGGGGTTAGGCCCGTGGACACCGCGGCGGGCCAGCCGCTCACAGCGCGTCTGTTCCGCTCACGACTTCCGCGCTACCGTCGGGCACTTCAATTCTCTGCCGTGTCGAAGCCCCAGGTGTCACGTTACCGTTTCGCAAACCGCTCCCCGTGAGATCTGTATCCTGCACACCCGTCCTCTGCCTCTGGGCCGGGCTGGGTCGTTCTCCCGCTTGAAGGACGGACGCCAGGTACTGTTTCCTCGAGTGAGGGCCAGTGGCGGCCAGCGTCCGCGGAGCTCATTTCTCCAAAACGTCTTTATTTGACCTCTTTTGAAGTGCACTTCTTGCCGGATTCAGACGCCAGCTTGCCACTTGTTTATTTCCAGGACTCCTTGTCCGCTCCTGTTGAAAAGTCCGTGTGCTCTGGGGGCACGTCATCCGTCTCTGGCTTCAGCACTCCGTCACCACGTGTTCGGGTTCTGCTTCCTTCGTGCCTTTCCTCTCGGGCTTCGCGGCACGTCTTGATTTTGTAGCTGGCTATCCTCCCTCACTTTTAGAAGATCACCAGCTCTTGGGGCGCCTGGGTGGCTCAGTCGGTTGGGCGTCCGACTTCCGCTCAGGTCATGATCTCATAGTTCATGGGTTCGAGCCCCGCGTCGGGCTCTGTGCTGACAGCGCGGACCTCCCTTCGGACCCTCTGTCCCCCATCTCTCTCTGCCTGCCCCCCACCTGCGCACATGCTCTCTCTCTCTGTCTCTCAAAAATGAATAAAAAAAAAAAAAAAAAAAAAAGATCGCCAGCTCTTTTCTCTTCAGATGTACTTTGTGCCACCAGCCAAAGGGACTGGTACCTTGGGCTCTGTGGATGGAGGGAGGGTGGTGTCGGCACAGGGGTCTTCCCGGTGTGGTGAGACTTCTGGTGTTTGGAGACGCAGTGCTGTCTGACTTGCCCAGGGCACGTGTACAGCTTAAAGCGTAAACATTAACGCCTCAAGGCCACCTGCCCCACACCCAGGCCCGATCACCCAGCTGTCTGTTCGAAACGTTCACTTGGCTCCTGGCAGGCAGCTTATCCCCTGACCACACCTGCTCCTCCTTTTTTTTTTTTTTTCATTCTTTTAATGTCTATTTATTTTTGAGAGAGAGAAAACCAGAGAGAGTGGGGGAGGGGCAGAGAGAGAGGGAGACACAGAATCCGAAGCAGGCTCCGGCTCCCAGCTGTGAGCACAGAGCCCGTCGCGGAACTGGACCTCACCTCACCTCAGAGGCTGCCAGATCATGACCTGAGCCACCCGGGCGCCCCGCTGTGCCAAGCCGAAGCCCCAGGGAGTCACCTTCGACTTTGCTCCTTCCTCCCGCCCCTGCATCCAATTCATCGGAGGTCCTAGCGCTCACCTTCCAAATGTGCCCCACGTCTGACCACCCGCGCCCACTGTCCGGCCATCGTAAGTCTGAGCCGTCAAGCGGCCGCCTGACCCGCGCATTAGGCTACTTCCCGGCCTCCGGGGCGATCCCCCGAAGCACGACCAAGACAACGGCTTACGCCGGAGCCCCCGGACGGCGGGGCGCGCTTGCAGGAGGCGCCCGCGCACAGCCGACGAGCGGGAACCCGCACCGGCACCAGGGACGGACCCAGCCGGGAAGGGGCGGCGTGCGGTGATGCCCGGGGCTGGAGCCGGGTGGGGACCCCCACCGCGGCGGCCCGGCCCCCTAATCCCCGCCCGCTCGGCGGCCGCCCCCCCCCCCGCGCCCAGATTCCGAGGACCCACCCGGCCCCGGCCCGGCGCCCCGGTCCCCGCCCCCAAGGTGGCGGTCACGTGGCGTGCGACCCGGAGGCGGAACCGGCCTGCGCTGCGCCGACCTCGGCTCCCGGAGCGCGGGGGACCTGCCGGGCCTAAGGGACCGTGTGCGCCTCTTCCCCCCC
>NW_024418151.1:0-1162 GCF_014898765.1 Herpailurus yagouaroundi | reverse complement strand
AAAGTCTAGTTTGTCTGATATAAGTATGGCTACTCCAGCTTTCTTTTGGCTTCCAGTAGCATGATAAATAGTTCTCCATCCCCTCACTCTCAATCTAAAGGTGTCCTCAGGTCTAAAATGAGTCTCTTGTAGACAGCAAATAGATGGGTCTTGTTTTTTTATCCATTCTGATACCCTATGTCTTTTGGTTGGCGCATTTAATCCATTTACATTCAGTGTTATTATAGAAAGATATGGGTTTAGAGTCATTGTGATGTCTGTATGTTTTATGCTTGTAGTGATGTCTCTGGTACTTTGTCTCACAGGGTCCCCCTTAGGATCTCTTGGAGGGCTGGTTTAGTGGTGACAAATTCCTTCAGTTTTTGTTTGTTTGGGAAGACCTTTATCTCTCCTTCTATTCTAAATGACAGACTTGCTGGATAAAGGATTCTCGGCTGCATATTTTTTCTGTCTAGCACACTGAAAATCTCGTGCCAATTCTTTCTGGCCTGCCAAGTTTCAAAAGAGAGATCAGTCACGAGTCTTATAGGTCTCCCTTTATATGTGAGGGCACGTTTACCCCTTGCTGCTTTCAGAATTTTCTCTTTATCCTTGTATTTTGCCAGTTTCACTATGATATGTCGTGCAGAAGATCGATTCAAGTTACGTCTGAAGGGAGTTCTCTGTGCCTCTTGGATTTCAATGCCTTTTTCCTTCCCCACTTCAGGGAAGTTCTCAGCTATGATTTCTTCAAGTACCCCTTCAGCACCTTTCCCTCTCTCTTCCTCCTCTGGGATACCAATTATGCGTATATTATTTCTTTTTAGTGTATCACTTAGTTCTCTAATTTTCCCCTCATACTCCTGGATTTTTTTATCTCTCTTTTTCTCAGCTTCCTCTTTTTCCATAACTTTATCTTCTAGTTCACCTATTCTCTCCTCTGCCTCTTCAATCCGAGCCGTGGTGGTTTCCATTTTGTTATGCATTTCGTTTAAAGCGTTTTTCAGCTCCTCGTGACTGTTCCTTAGTCCCTTGATCTCTGTAGCAAGAGATTCTCTGCTGTCAGCTATACTGTTTTCAAGCCCAGCGATTAATTTTATGACTATTATTCTAAATTCACTTTCTGTTCTATTATTTAAATCCTTTTTGATCAGCTCATTAGCTGTTGTTATTTCCTGGAGAT
>NW_024418150.1:0-1440 GCF_014898765.1 Herpailurus yagouaroundi | reverse complement strand
TGCTGAGGACGTGCCGGGTGCTGGTTTCTCTCGAAAATAAGAATCTCGTCCGCCCCCTGGTTCTTCTGGCAAGTGGCCTACCTAACCTTCCACGAGCCAGTGCCGCTGCCTATACCTCTGGCTGTGCGTTCATCTCCATGTGCACCAAACCGTGGGTCTGTTTTGACGGCAAACTCACCTCTGGGTGCGTGTGTGCAGGGGCTGGGGGAGCACGAATAACCCCAGATGCCTGGACAGAAACCACCCCTGGAAATCTGCCGACCTCATCCCTCCATCTCGTCCCCTCCTCCAGGGGCTCTTCCTGTACTTTTCCACCCAAGGACTGACCGAGGACAAAGTAGACGATCATCGCTGCGAATCAATAGCCAGTGGCTACAAATGCAGCTTGAAGCAGCCTGCACATTTTTGGAAGACTGATCAATTCGTTTTCAATGGCATGAAAGGAAAAGAAATTACTTTCCTGGAAGACCAGTGGGGTGAGCAGGACGTCTGAGAAGGGGTGCTGTCCGGCAAGGAGGATGGCGGTCCCCACCATGGGCACAGGACACTGGGGTCACGAGACGGGTGGGTGGCCCAACAGGGCTCTCTCCTCCACTGCTCCTCTATTCCCAGTGCCTCGAGCAGGGCCTGGCACGCAGTAGGTCGAATCGATGTGGCAGGAACGACCCGCTGCCCTCACAGAACCCCAGACGGAACGCCATCACGTGCCCTTTGCTGCGAGGGTGCAGCACGCGTGAACTTTGAGGATTCCCAGTTCCAGGGGCACCTGGCGGGCTCAGTCAGTAGGGCATGCAACTCTTGATCTCAGGGTCATGAGTTCAAGCCCCACATTGGGCACAGAGCTTTCTTAAAAAAAAAAAAAAAAAAAAAAAAAAAAAAAAGAATAAAAAGAATAAAAATAAACAAAGGAACAAATACCATATGATTTCATTCACATGCAGTCCCTAGTGTATTCCAATTCACAGAGACAGAAAGGAGAAGACTGGCTGCCAGGGGCTGGAAACGGGGATGAGAGTTAGTGTTTAATGGGGACAGAGCTTCCGGCTGGGGAGAGGAAAGAGTGTTGGAGACAGAAGGTGGTGATAGGAGCGCGACAGTGGGAATGTGCCTCATGCCGTGGAGCCGCACTGCTGAGGGGGCATCTCGCGGGACAGCAGCAGCCTGGCGGGCTCGGCTAGGCGGAGAGGGAAATGTGGCTGTGACACAAACCCCCAGCCCCCACTGGGACCCGTGTCACATGGGCTTTGTGAGCAAGAACCCCCAGCCTCCCCTTTGGGGAAACTGACTCTCCATAAAGAGTAGCAGTCTACGCCTTCCTGCACAGTTTTAATTTGCTAACCAGAGACCTTTGTTAAGTGTCAGAACATGGCTAATCGTGTTTTACTTTTGTTTTTAAAAACGGAACATGGGGCGCCTGGGTGGCGCAGTCGGTTGAGCGTC
>NW_024418149.1:0-1049 GCF_014898765.1 Herpailurus yagouaroundi | reverse complement strand
GTTTAGTTGCCTAAGCTGTAGGTGGTACCCAGTGGGCAGGGACAGAGGTTTCAGGTACTGATGCTACTCTCTTGGATCCTGGTGGCAGAGAAGGGGGCAGGTGCTGACCCGTACTTCTATGGGTTTCAGCTGCTTTGGGGATTGGTTCTCTTGTGTGGCATCTGCACATAGCTGTCACTTCTGTTCTGCAGGGCAGTGTGGATCCGTGGCGACCTCCTCCATCAACTGGAAGATTCTGCACACCCTACCCTAGAGGCCATCGTATGATCTCCTTGGCACATCCACCTCCTGTACCAGGTTCGGGACCATCCCAAACCCCTCCACCTGCACCACTTGGTAAGATGATCTGGGCAGTATGAGTTGGCTTGCAAAGAACCTTCATCTAATTTTTGTTGTTGTTGAGTCTTTTTTAAATAAATTTGTTAATGTTTATTTATTTTTGAGACAAACAGAGACAGGGCATGAATGGGGAGGGTCAGAGAGAGGGAGACACAGAATCTGAAGCAGGTTCCAGGCTCTGACCTGTCAACACAGAGCCCGACGTGGGGCTGGAACTCACGCACTGTGAGATCACGACCTGAGCCGGAGTCGGATGCTTAACCGACTGAGCCACCCAGGCGCCCCGTTGTTGAGTCTTGTACAAGGGGCAGAGGTGGTACCACAGACCATTGAAACGCAAGGAACATGCCTGCCATCATCACCACATTCCTTGAGTTTCTCATGATTGACTTATCATCCTTGTGTCATTTCCCCCACCTTGTGTTGGTACAGGTGTCTCTTGTGGAGATGGAATGGTATGCAGAAAAGGAGGCATAGCGCTTCAGCAGATGTGTGCCATACGCAGTCCATGTGCTGGGCGGTGGGAGGCATGAGGCGCAGCCTAACGTATATCCATCCAGTTGTGCCCCAGTCACCCACAGTTGTTTGAGGAGTTCTGAAAACACCTGAACCAGGGCTTTTATGGGGCTTCATCAGAGTTTAAAGAATGACTCTCCCTTTACCTTGGGATCACCTGAAGCATGTGGGATACCCTGTGCATGTGATTTGGG
>NW_024418148.1:0-2354 GCF_014898765.1 Herpailurus yagouaroundi | reverse complement strand
GCCTGTCCAGGTGTCCAGGGTGTCAGCTAGGTGCCAGCCGGGGTGGTTCTAACAAAGCACCACAGGCTGGGCGGCCTGAAAACAAACTTCTCTCTTGCAGTTCAAGAGGATGGGAGTCCAGGTGACTGTGATGGCTCCTGGCGAGCCCACTGTCCTTGCCTTGCAGCTAGCCTTTTCCACCTGTCTATGCATCCCTGGTGTCTCTTCCTCTGCTGATATGGACGCCAGTCCTGCTGAATTAGCGCCCACCCTTAGGACCCCATTTAACCTTAATTACCTCCTTAAAGACCCTACGTCCAAATAGAGTCCCATTGAAAGTTAGGACTTCACATATGAATTCTGGCTGGGGGCGGCGGGGGTGGGGGGGAACACCTGCAGTCCTGGGGAGTCCCAAGAATGGTGTTCCAGGAGCTGTCCAACTCCAGATCAAAGATTGCATCCCAGCATGTGAAGCACACATGACTCCACTCAGGGGAGATGCCTGACCCCCGAAAACCCTGAAGAGCCTGGCCGAGGGGCCCCAGCTCCGCTCTGTGAAGCAGGGAGCGTTTTCCTCACATCCTGCCAAGTGGCTTCCCCGCTTCTTTTCCTGGTCGGTATAGGCGGCTGTCTGGACACGGTGATGGAACTGGAGTACTTAATCCTCGGTCAGGCCCCCTGCCAAGCAGCCTTCCCCTCTTGGATGCCTCTGAAATGGCAGAGGGTTTTGTCCTGGGCTTTTTGGCTTTTTGGCTTGTTGCTATTAAGTGCCCAAGAGAGGATGCTGTGTCCAGGCCCACGTTACTGCCCTTTCTGCAGGCCCTTTGGCACTTAAGAGCACACATAGGCTTCTTAGGAGGAATTAATTAGTTAGCAAAGTAGTAAACGCAGTCCGGAGTGCACCAAAACACAGGCAGTTCTGTCTAGGCATTTCCATTTCTGCAGCTACATTTGTGTTTGTTTGGGTTTGGGGCGCGCAGGGCTGCACAGGGTGGGAACCGCTGCCTGCCTGTTGCTTTGGTGGGCGACGTGCTGTCCTCGCCAGGAGGGCATGCTCTGAAACCAGGCTGCCCGGTTCCCCAGGCTCTCCTGGGTGGTCTCGAACCTCTTGGGGTCTGTCATCCAAACCCAGGGATGCCACGAACACCCATCATTTGCTAAGAGTATCTGGGTCAGAGCTGACAGTCGGTCAATAGCAGCTGGTATCACTGAGCCTATTTGTGTTCTGTTTTCTTAACATTATTCCCTGGGCCTTTTCCCCCTCTTCATCTCCCTGATTATCCTGCTGAATGGCTGTAATATTCTGGTTTACTGGATTGTTTGGGTGGGAGGAGTGCACCAGCCAGGTATTTTTGTTTGTTGTTTCTGCACTGAGGTTCTTCACACATTAAAAAATTTTTTTTTAATGTTTATTGTATTTTTGAGAGAGATACAGAGTGCTAGCAGGGGAGGGTCGGAGAGAGAGGGAGACACAGGATCTCAAGCAGGCTCCAGATTCCAAGCTGTCAGCACACAGCCCGACGTGGGGCTCAAACCCACGAACCGTGAGATCATGACCTGAGCCGAAGTCGGATACCTAGGCCACTGAGCCACCTAGGCGCCCTGAGTTTCTTCACTCGTTGTTAGGAAAGAATGAGAAGTAGCAGGCTTATAGTAAATGATTTTTTTCTGCTTATGTGTTCCTTTGTGGTAAGTTTCTTTGTGGGATGTGTCATGAGTGGGCCACAGGTGAGTCCCCTACTTATGGGCTTGTTACCAGTAGTCATTTTGTGTCCTCAGTTACCACATTGCCAGTAGGTGACAGCTGGTGACAGCCGCCGGTTTCTTGACGCTTCACTGGCCGTACTTGGGAATAGTTTAATGCATCTGCTACTTTAAGAGCTGGAAAAATGGGACTTTGAGGTTGGGTGGCTGTGCATTCCTCGGAGGGGCAGCCCCTCTCCGTGCTTTTGTATGACAATTGTAACCCCCCACCTCACTTTTTGTTTCTTTCCTTTGTTTTGGGGTCTCTGGTCCTCCCATTGGCTGTTCTGCCTGATTTGGAGAAGGATTGGGGAGGGGGCACAGAGCACTGTTTGCTGTTCATGGCGCTGGCCGTGTGGCCCAGGGAGGAGGCCAAAGAACACGCTGACAGCCCCCACCTCGCCGTGCTAACCTTGGCTTGTAAGTCAGTGAGCAAGGAGCCAAAAGCCTGCCCCGAGGAACTGCCAGCCAGAGGGAAGATGGACAGTGGCGACATTAACAGACACATGAACTTGGCTTGCAAATCTCCAAGTGCTGGAAAGGGGCCTGTTTTAGGGTGTGTTATTAAGAGAAATTGGTCTCAGGTGACGGCAGAGCTGAGGCCTTCAGGGCGAGGGGACCGTGGAGCTTTG
>NW_024418147.1:0-1540 GCF_014898765.1 Herpailurus yagouaroundi | reverse complement strand
ATAAGCATTTAAAAAATTTTAAACTGGGGCGCCTGGGTGGCTCAGTCAGTTGAGTGACCGACTTCGGCTCAGGTCATGATCTCACAGTTTGTGGGTTCAAGCCCCACGTCGGGCTCTATGCTGACAGCTCAGAGCCTGGAGCCTGCTTCTGATTCTGTGTCTCCCTCTCTCTCTGCCCCTCCCCCACTCATGCTCTGTCCCTGTCTCAGAAATAAACATTAAAAAAAATAATTAAAAAAAATAAAATAAAAAAATAAAAAATTTTAAACTTAAAACTATATGACTTTTAGAAGAAAACATAGGAAAATAGTTTTTTTGATCAGTTAGGCAAAAATTTCTTATATGCAATACCAAAAAAAGCACAATCCACAAAAGAAATAATTAATAAATCATACTTCAAAATTCTGAAGTGCTGCTCTTCAAAATAAACTGTTAATGACAAGTCCCAGACTGAGATAAAATATGTGCAAATCACATACCAGATAAAGGACTTGTATACAGAATACAAAAAATACTTAAATCTCAACAATAAGAAAGCAAACACCCTGATTCAAAAAAAAAAAAAAAAAAGGCAAAAAATTTGTTCAGATACTTCACCAAAAAAGAAAAAAAAAAGACAAGTCACAAATAAGCACATGAAAATGTGCAATGTTATTAGTCATTAGGTAAATGCAGATTAAAGCCAAATACTAAATGGGTAGCATCAAAACAGCTACACTACATACTGACAACAAGTGACACATCTGGAACTCTCATGCACTGCTGGTAGGAACGTAAGTGACATGGATACTCTGGAAGACAGCTTGTTGGTTTCTCAAAGAGACACTTAGCCATCTGATCCAGCCCTTCTACTCCTGGTTATTTATTTACCCAAGAGAAATGAAAATGTAAGTCCACGCAAAGACTTGTACATAAATGTCGATACAGCTTTATTTCAATAACCAACTGGAAGACACTGAAATGTTCATCAACAGGTGAATGGATAAACTAGCAGCAACATACTCATACAATTGAACAATTCTCAAAATTTTTAAAAATGAGTTTCTCAAATTCCACATATGAATGAAATCATATATTTGTCTTTCTCTGAATGACTTATTTCGCTTAGAATAATACCCTTTAGTTCCATCCACATTGTTGCAAGATGAACATAGAGGAAGGGAAGGAAAAACAAGACAAAAACAGAAAGAGAAGAAAACCATAAGAGACTCTTAAATACAGGGAACAAACTGAGGGTTGCTGGAGGAGCGGGGGGTGGGTTAAATGGGTGACAGGCATTAAGGAGGGTACTTTTCAGGATGAGCACTGGGTGTCATATGTAAGACATAAATCACTGGGTTCTACTCATGAAGCCAAGATTATACCATATGTTAACTTGAATTTAAATATCGGGCAAAGGGCTAGTATCCAAAATCTATAAAGAGCTCACCAAACTCCACACCCGAAAAACAAATAATCCAGTGAAGAAATGGACAGAAGACATGAATAGACACTTCTCTAAAGAAGACATCCAGATGGCCAACAACCACATGAAAAGATG
>NW_024418146.1:0-1636 GCF_014898765.1 Herpailurus yagouaroundi | reverse complement strand
CCCCTGCCCCGGACCCGGGGGAAGCAGGCGTGATGGGGAGTGCGCCACGGGGAAGGGTGCTAGGGTGGGGGTGGGTTAGGGCTCGTCAGGTCCCAGCCTGGGTCCTCGCGCTCCAAGAAACTTGGAAGCCCCAAATAAAAAGTGGGAAGGGTAAGGTGCCCAGCGGGCCGGGGCCTGGCCGCCAGGCTGGGCTCTCTCTCTGAGCTGCCTGGGAAGTGACCCAGCAGGAGCCGCTGGGGCTCGGCGGAGGGACCCGGGCTCAGAGCCGCAGCCTCGGACTCATCCTCCCGGCCGCCTGGCTCCCGGCGATCCTCGTCTTCGCCGCCCCCTCCGAGGCAGGCCCGAGGCGCGCGTTGCCCGGCCCAGGGGGCCACAGGGACCCGGGAGAGGGTGTCTGGCCGGGCCCGGCGCCCCCAACCTCCCCAGGAGGGGGCAATGCTCATTCCTCGAGGCAGCTACGCGCGCGGCTCCCAGAGAGAGCAGCCGTGGCGGAGGGCCGGCGGCCTCTGTTCGCTGGGGATGGGGACCGACCGAGGAGTGCCGGGCGCCTCGCCTCGCTGCCTCGCAGGGAGAGGGCGCAGGGCAGACCCAAAGTTCGAAGCGGCTCATCCGCGCGGCCTGTCCGAGCGAGTGGAAAAGAAGAGGACAACGGGAAGAGCCAGGTCGTTCGTGTTGGGGGGGTGGGGAGGTGGGGGGGTGGCGGGGGGCACTAGGGTAGTCCTCCGCCGCTTTGGGGTGGGGGGAGAGAGCCTCCGGGGGTCTCCAAAGCCAGTACCGGTCTAAGGGTGAGGGCTGAGGGGGAGCCTGGAGGCTTCTCACCGCCGCCCGGGGGCTCTGCGTGGGGGGAGGACACCCCGGGCCCCTACGCTGTCTGTAGGGTGGTGAAGGGAAGGAGGGACACACGGGGGTGTCTCTCCTCAACCTACCTGGGTCTATGTGTGGCCTTAGGGGTCACATCTGGGTCCCCAAGACCCCTGCCAGCATCTGTCTGTGTCGGGGACACAACGGGAACGCCTTCTCCAGCCTGCCCCGGGTCTGTGCATGTGACGGGGAGGGATGCCTTCCCCAGCCCAGCCTGCCAGGCTGGCCAGGCTGCGTGTGTGGACTGGGGGGAGGTGAGCAAAGCCAAGGAGCCTCTACTACCTACGTCCAGGGTCGCCCCCTCCTCAGCCCACCGGGTGCGGGCACGCAGAGACCTGCCAGATTCCCTGGCTGCCGCTGGGGGAGGCAGGGGGGTGGGGGGGGGGGGGGGCGTCCAAAGTCCCGAGCTCCGAGCGCTAACCTCGGAGCTGCGAAGCCCCAAACGGCGAAGTTAGGAAGTCCGGGCGCCCGCCCCTCCCCCGACCCCCTCCCACCCTCGCCGCGCCCCCGGCCCCCGGCCCCCGGTCCCCGGCGGCCGGAGTCTTCCTTACCTTCCTCAGCAGCAGCGGCACCGCCGGCGAAGACTTGATCCGGCGAGTTGCAAATCCCCGGGAGCGCCCCGCGTCGCCGGCGGCCGAGCCGGGCGCCCGACCCGAGGAGGGGGGGGGGGGGCTCCTCCTGCCGCCGCCGCCCCCGGCCCGCTCCAGGCCTAGCCGGACGCACCCCGGGGTGCCCCCGCCGGCGCACGCAGGCCCCCTCCCCTCCCCCCCCCCGC
>NW_024418145.1:0-1087 GCF_014898765.1 Herpailurus yagouaroundi | reverse complement strand
GTTCACACTTGTTACTGTGTCCTTTGCTGTGCAGAAACTTCTTAGTCTAATATAGTCCCACTTGTCTATTTTAGGGATTATTGCCTGTGCTTTGGGAGTCTTATTTAAGAAGTCTTTGCCTACTCCAATGTCTCCCAGAGTTTCCCCAGCATTTTCCACAAGTAGTTTTATTGTCTGAGGTCTTAGGTTCAGATCTTTGATCCATTTTGAGTTGACTGTTGTTAATGGTGAAAGATGGGGGTTCAGTTTCATCTTTCTGCAGGTGGATACCCAGTTTTTCCAGCACCATTTACTAAAGAGGTTTTCCTTTTCCCAATGGATTGACTGATATCCTTTGTCAAAGATCAGTTGGCTGTAAGCTTTGGGGGTTATTTCTGGGGTCTCTATTCTCTTCCATTGGTCCACATGTCTGTTTTTATGCCAATACCATGCTGTTTTGATGACCACAGCTTTATAGTATATCTTGGGATCAGGGAGTGATATGCCTCCTACTCCATTCTTCTTACGCAGGATTGCTTTTGCAATACGAGGTCTTTTATGGTTCCAGACAAATTCTATAATTGTCTTTTCTAGATCTCTGAAGAATATCTCTGGTATTTTGATTGGAATTGCATTAAACATGTAGATTAATTTGGGTAGAATTGCCATTTTGATTATGTTAATTCTACCAATCCAGGAGCATGGGATGTCCTTCCACTTTTTTATGTCACTTTCAATGTCTTTTTTAAGATTCT
Source organism: Herpailurus yagouaroundi (assembly GCF_014898765.1). Lineage (NCBI taxonomy): Eukaryota > Metazoa > Chordata > Mammalia > Carnivora > Felidae > Herpailurus > Herpailurus yagouaroundi. The sequence continues at coordinate 353 of NW_024418145.1, read as the reverse complement.
CGTAGTTTTCTTTATAAAGGTCTTTGACTTTCTTAGTTAGGTTTATCCCTAGATATCTTATACATCTTGTGGCTACGGTGAAAGGGATTCCTTTCTTCAGCTCTGCTTCGTTCAACTTGTTGTTCATAAATAGAAATGCTATAGATTTTTGGATGTTGATTTTGTATCCTGCCACCTTACTGTATTCACTTATTACTTCAAGCAGTTTTTTCATGGATACCTTTGGGTCTTCTAAGTATACCATCATGTCATCTGCAAATAAAGATATTTTCAACTCTTCTTTGCCTATTCGAATGCCTTTAATACTGTTCTCTTCTCTGATTGCAATAGCTAAGACTTCCAGTACTATATTA
>NW_024418144.1:902-1427 GCF_014898765.1 Herpailurus yagouaroundi | reverse complement strand
TTATGTACTCCAGGTCACAATCAGCCACCTGTCATCTCTCAAGGTGTTTCATTTCCTTCAGGGAGTATTCAGTCTGTTTTCCTCGTAGACTTTTGGGGTTCAAAATGCTTTGGCTTCAGCACTTTGTTTGAGAGACATGGGATGTACAGATCCCCCTACTTCTCCACTATGTTGACCCCTCTGCCCAGAGGGTTTATTTATAAATTGATGGACATCAAATTCTAGATCTTATTTCTTATTCATGTTATTAGGATTAATCTCAGGACATACTTTTAGTTTTAAGAAAAATTCCCTGTGATTTGAATGCTTTGAAAATGAATTGAAGAGGCAATCCGAATAAATATCACATTCCCTTACTGGGACTTCTATATCTCCAACACTCTCTCTCCCCCCCCCTCTGTTTCTCTCTCTCTCTCTCTCTCTCTCTCTCTCTCTCTCTCTCTCTCTCTCTCACCCACACACACACACACAGAGACAGACAGACAGACAGACAGACACACACACACACACACACACACACACACT
>NW_024418144.1:0-802 GCF_014898765.1 Herpailurus yagouaroundi | reverse complement strand
TCTCTGTCTCTCTCTCTCTCTCTCTCTCTCTCACCCACACACACACACACAGAGACAGACAGACAGACAGACAGACAGACACACACAGACACACACACACACACACACTTCCCACAGACTGTCAGGAATCTCTCTGAGGTGCCGGCCCAACTCCATAGCCAGTACATGAACTTCACCAGTACTCAGGACTAGACATCCTCACTAAGGTCTTCCCAGAACAAAATGGAAGAAAACAGCCTCTGTCTGTCCCCTCTCCTGCCTGTTCAGTTTCCTCCCTCCTGCCAGGTCTCCTTGACCCCAATCCCACCTTGCTGTCACAGCCCATTCTAAACGTACCTGAGAAACCTAGCTAGTGTTTGATTCTGAGGCAAAATGCAACAAAGTTCAAAAAGGTCTCAGCCCTCCCATGCCGATGAGTCAGCAGGAAAACAGGAGGCCAAGAATCACACTAGCCGAATTCTCATTCAGGTTGTACCACTTCCAAGCTGAAGATTCACAGTGAAGCTGTCATCCAACAACAGTCTAGCTCCATTCTGTAGGCCTCTAGCCCACCTGCAATGCTACCAGGCTCGGGGACACATCCAACGGTTTTGTTTCTTGAGCCCCATCTGGACTGTGTTTGCCTTGTTTCAAATGTCTACCTTTAGGATAAACTAGATTTTGAAACACAAATATGCACAATTCCCCAAGGTAAAAGACACGTCCAACAGTGTTCACTGCAGTCATCCATATCCCCAAAGCACTGATTTCTAACGTGTACATAATTAGAGAGAAGAAGCAGGAAGACACTTGCCCAATGACA
>NW_024418143.1:4762-5230 GCF_014898765.1 Herpailurus yagouaroundi | reverse complement strand
CTTTTATGTGATGCTGGTTCTGTGAAATTTGTTAAGACTTGCTTTATGTAAGGCTTAGAGAATGCTATCTCTGCAGGTGTCCCACGTGTGCTTGAGAAAGGGGCACGCCGTGTGAGCCGCATGCGTGGACCCCTCTGTCGGCGTCTGTGAGTTGAGCTCGTTGACTTGCTAGCTCAGAGTGTCTGTGTCTTTGCCGTGTGTGGTCAGTCTGGCCAGTCACGGAATGAAGGAAATAAGGTGAAGTCTTACACCGCGTCACTGGATTTGGAGATTCCTCCCTGCAGGCCTGTGAATGTTTGTCTTCTGTATTCTCTGGCTGTAGTTTTCAGGCTGCAGGTTAAGAATCGCTGTCTCCTCTGGGGCGCCTGGGTGGCGCAGTCGGTTAAGCGTCCGACTTCAGCCAGGTCACGATCTCGCGGTGCGTGAGTTCGAGCCCCGCGTCAGGCTCTGGGCTGATGGCTCAGAGCC
>NW_024418143.1:3656-4662 GCF_014898765.1 Herpailurus yagouaroundi | reverse complement strand
TGCTATCTCTGCAGGTGTCCCACGTGTGCTTGAGAAAGGGGCACGCCATGTGAGCCGCATGCGTGGACCCCTCTGTCGGCGTCTGTGAGTCGAGCTCGTTGACTTGCTAGCTCAGAGTGTCTGTGTCTTTGCCGTGTGTGGTCTGGCCAGTCACGGAATGAAGGAAATAAGGTGAAGTCTTACGCCGCGTCACTGGATTTGGAGATTCCTCCCTGCAGGCCTGTGAATGTTTGTCTTCTGTATTCTCTGGCTGTAGTTTTCAGGCTGCAGGTTAAGAATCGCTGTCTCCTCTTGGTAAAATGAAGCTGTCAGTGCTATGACGTGACTTCTCCACCCCACGTGGTGTCTGTCGTCAGTCGGTCTGTGCCAAATTTCTTTTGATTAATGTGTTCATGATATGTTTTTCTATTCTTCATTGTCTATTCTTCATTGTTTCTGTGCCTCTACGCTTCCGATATATCTGCGGTGAATAACATGTGTCTGGGTGTAAATAATCTCCTGTAACGACTCCCGTCTTTCCACCGGCGAGTTTAATCCATTATTAACGTATTCGCACCAGTTTCTTACATCTTCCTTTTTGATTTGTATTTATCTTTATTTTTGAAAGCTTCTCTGGTTTTTAGTACTAGAGTTCCTAACTTTTTATTTTCTTAAAAACTGCAAATGTGCACAGCAGTGGCAGGGATAGAATGTGGGGTCACTACGTACCTTAGCCATGCTCCCCGTCACCACCTCGCTGCCACTCGGGGATCCTCACTCCTCTGTCCCGCAGCCGCGGTGGACGAGCACTGGCCACCATGCCACTCGCCATCAGCAGCGCACAGACACCAATCGAGTCTCACTGTGTAATCACAGATCCCATTCAGGTGGCGCCGATTTTTCTAGCACATTCTTTGAGAGCCCAGGATCTGGTCCAGGATCTAGGCCAGGATCTAGGCCAGGATCTGGTCCAGGATCTGGTCCAGGGTCTAGTCCACGATCTAGGCCAGGATCTGGTCCAGGATCT
>NW_024418143.1:3017-3556 GCF_014898765.1 Herpailurus yagouaroundi | reverse complement strand
CACGATCTAGGCCAGGATCTGGTCCAGGATCTGGTTCAGGGTCTGGTCCAGGATCTAGGCCAGGATCTGGTCCAGGATCTGGTTCAGGGTCTAGTCCAGGATCTGGTCCAGGATCTAGTCCAGGATCTAGGCCAGGATCTGGTCCAGGATCTGGTTCAGGATCTAGGCCAGGATCTGGTCCAGGATCTGGTTCAGGATCTAGGCCAGGATCTGGTCCAGGATCTGGCTCAGGGTCTAGTCCAGGATCTGGTCCCGGATCTAGGCCAGGATCTAGGCCAGGATCTGGTCCAGGATCTAGGCCAGGATCTGGTCCAGGATCTGGTCCAGGGTCTAGTCCAGGATCTGGTCCAGGATCTAGGTCAGGATCTAGGCCAGGATCTAGGCCAGGATCTGGTCCAGGATCTAGGCCAGGATCTGGTCCAGGATCTAGGCCAGGATCTGGTCCAGGATCTAGGCCAGGATCTGGTCCAGGATCTAGTCCAGGATCTGGTCCAGGATCTAGGCCAGGATCTAGGCCAGGATCTGGTCCAGGATCTGGT
>NW_024418143.1:0-2917 GCF_014898765.1 Herpailurus yagouaroundi | reverse complement strand
TAGTCCAGGGTCTAGTCCAGGATCTAGTCCAGAATCTGGTCCAGGAACTGGTCCAGGATCTAGTCCAGGATCTAGGCCAGGATCTGGTCCAGGATCTGGTCCAGGGTCTAGTCCACGATCTAGGCCAGGATCTGGTCCAGGATCTAGTTCAGGGTCTAGTCCAGGATCTGGTCCAGGGTCTGGTCCAGGGTCTAGTCCAGGATCTAGGCCAGGATCTGGTCCAAGATCTAGGCCAGGATCTGGTCCAGGATCTGATCTAAGATCTGGTCTAGGATCTGGTCCAGGATCTGGGCCAGGATCTGGGCCAGGATCTAGGCCAGGACCACCTGTTATGATTCATTGCCGTGGCTCTAATCAAGTGAGTGTTTAAAAATTAGCTCATGCTTTTCTACTTTTATTTTTTAAAATTTTCTCATATACTTTATTTCAACCTTTCATTTGATTTTCTTGAGCTCTGCCAGGTGACCGCTCCCTAACGGAGTCTGAAGTTGGACTGACGCCTTGTGGCGCGAGCTCTTCCTAAGCACGTGCCGCGGCCTCCCAGTGTTTCCTGCCCGCACACGGGACGCGGTCACTCACGCAGCTGGGGCCGAGCAGGACTTACACAGACGTGCGATGTGTTCCTGCCCAGTCCTCGTTCCTTTATCTCAGGTCTTCCGGCCTCTTTTCCTTCTTCCCAGAGCCTCTCCTTAGTGCGGGCCCCTTGCTGGTACCCGGACGGTGTGTGTGTGTGTCTGCAGTGCTGTTTGCTCACGTGTTTCACGGAGAACGTCGCTCAGCAAAGACTCCTGGTTTGGGCGCGAACTTAATCCTGCACCTTCTGGACTCCACCTTCTGCCTGTCCATCTGTCTTGATCGTTTAGGTCCCTAGGTCTTTCTTCCTCTGGCCAGTTTAAGGTCTCGTTTCTGTATTCAGTAGTTTTCCCACGATATGTCTGGGGATGGATTTTTTTTTTAATTATATTTGAGAGAGAGAGACAGAGAGAGAGAGAATCCCAAGCAGGTTCCACACTAGGCATGGACCCTGACGCAGGGCTCAAGCCCACAACCCCGGGATCATGACCTGAGCGGAAATCGAGAGGCAGACGCTCAACTGACTGAGCCGCCCAGGCGCCTCTGGTACAGATTTTTTTTTTTTTTAACTTCTGCCTTCTGTGCTTCTCAGGTCGGTGGACTCCCGTTTTCGTGACTTGTGACAGTGGTCGCTGTCACTCGTCACATGCCGCTTCTGCCCGTTGTCCCGGCGGCCTGTGTCGCCGCGTCCTGGTTTGCAGCCCTGGGCGTCTTGTGGCATCTGGGTAACTTCCCGGGGCGTATCCCCCGCTTTGCAGCTGGGTGGAGTCTGCCCAGGCCGCCGAAAATTACGGTTTTCGCTTCCAAAATTTCTTTTCTTCTTGGATATCTGCTCCTTCCTGACGGTCTCGTGCTGCCTTCTATGGCCACGTCCTGCACTCCTCAGACCCCTGACCCCTGTGTCCCGGCCAGTTCTATATCCTTTGCTTGTCTGGCCCGTTCTTGACGTGTGGCTTTCTGGCTTGTTGGATGACGTCTGGCTACGAGCCTGTGACTGGGCTTCACCAGGAACCGCGAAACTCTCTTCCAGAGGGCATTCCGTTGCGCTCTCCCAGCCGCCAGGGCCCTCGCTGGGCTGTGAGCTGGCCTTGGGGTCTGGCGTCCCTGCAGGAGGTGGGGCTCACCGTCGAGGCGGCCGTCGCCCCCCCGGTCCTCCCTGCCGGCTGCGGCTCGGCCCGCTCAGGCATCACTCTCTGAAGCAGGGGCGTCCCTGGGGACCAGGCCCACCTCGAATGGGACTCGCGTGTCCCGGAGAGTGCCCCTTGCAGGGTCCCGCCCGGGCGGCAGCACCGTGAGCCTCGCCACTGAGCGGAGCCGGCCGACTGGCCTGCACTGGGCAGGCTCCGCCCCAGCCAGGAATCGGGTGGGGTGGGAGCAGCTGTGGCAGCCTGCGGGCACACCCCCTGCGAGGGGGGCAGCGGGTGACCTGTGCTCAGGAAGGTCGGTGTCCACACCACACCTCCCCAACACGCGCTAGTGGTTCAAGCTGGATCTGGGTTTTTTTTCCTGACCCCAAAGGAAACACTCTCTAATGGTGCAATTCTAAGTACCAAGAGCCGGCTTGGGGGTGGGGGTGGGGGGCTGAGCTTCCTGCCAGCCACCGCCTTACGTGATGGACCCGGGGGGGGGGGTCCCAGTGCTGGCATTGCAGGGGACCCCTTTCCGGTCTCCTCTCCTCTTCTGCCCTGTGGGCCTCTCGTCTGAGGCGGGGCTGGTGGCCACAGCCTCAGCGACAGGCAGACGCTTGTCGTTTCTGGGCAGCCGTTCCGTCCCAGGCTCCGTGCTCAGCGCTCACTGGGGTGACCTTTCTCGGTGCCCCCGCAGCCCTGGAAGGGGGGTGCTCGGCCCGGGTCAGAGAAGGACACCGAGGCGCAGACAGGTTCACGGTTTGTAAGAGCTAGTGAGTGGTAAGGTTGGGGTGTAGGTCGGGGCGTCTGCCCCAGCGCCCGTGTCTTCACCAGCAGACCTGTCCCTGCACAGGAGAGTGGAATCCCAGGGGGTCACCCTGGAGGAGGCGCAGGCTCACTGCCCACGCCACAAAGCTTCCCCAGGCATCTCTCCCTCTGCTCACATCTTTGGGGTCTCCTGCGGACGGGGGTCCCCAGGGCCAGGCTGCCAGGTCCCCGAGAAAGCACGTGGCACAGGGGCAGGACTGGGACCGGCCAGCAGGCTCCTCGGGGTTCCTCACCCCCACCAGCACACTCCTGCCTCGGGGCCTTTGCTCTGGTTGTTCCCTCTGCCCAGATGCACTTCTCCACCGCCCTGCTCGACTCAAATATCCCCCCAGTGAGCTCCACCCTGAGGCCTGTTAATCCCCCCCCTGCCCACGCCTCGCCTCTGCCCT
>NW_024418142.1:0-1337 GCF_014898765.1 Herpailurus yagouaroundi | reverse complement strand
TCCTCAGCTGGGACGATGCACCCTAACCCTAACCCTAACCTTTGAGATGCCCCCGTGGCAAGCCACTATGGCCAAGACGGCCAAATTCACGCGCCAGGCGAGCGATGCGCTCCCCTCCCAGCGCCGGTACCGGTGACCCTCGGACAGCCGGGTCCGATTTCAGGGCCCCTGGAGACCAACACGGATGCAAGGAAGCTCTCCCGCCAGCCTCGTCTACAGCGCGCGCCCGGGGCCAGAGGCAGGATCTGGCCTCTGGGCACCGTCCCCGCCGCCGCCCCCCCCCCCCACGCAGTCCTGCCCCGCGGCTGCTGGGTGTGGGGCGCTACCCGGGCCGTACCGGGCGCTCCCGGCCTCTGACCTCTGTGAGGAGCCCGTTCGCCCCGTTTTACAGCGAGCAGGTGGAGCCCAGGGCGACGCGCGCGGACGCAGAGCTGATCGGTGTCCGAAAGATCCGGTCCCGACAGAACCGCTCCCGGAGACTTAAGGGAACCCCCACCACGCCCCAATTCGCGCAACCACGGGCTGCTCACTGCCCCTAACCTGCGTCTTGCACCCAGGACCTGGGTCATTAAACTTTTCTTAGAACTCCGGCCGGCTAAATTGGGGAAAGTTTAGGAAACCCTGATTCTTACAACTCAACCAGGAGTTTTCACAACTTGACGAAAACTTTAGTCTTTACAGGTTTGTGGCCTTGATGTCCAACCAGCTGAGGCGGGAATGTGTCAGTGCGGTGCCCGGGGCCGCCTCCCGCGCCGCAAAGTCCTCGGGGCGAGTGCGAGCGAAGGAGGGACGCGCGCGGCCGCCGGAGCCCGCAGCGCCCCAGCCTCGTAGCCAGAGGACCCCGCGACCTTTCCCGCGAGCGACGTCCAAGGGCGCCTGGAGCGCCCGCCCCGTCCACGGCTGCCTCTCGGCGAGGGCGCGTCAGGACCTCCCCGGCGCCCCTGCGCCCCGAGGGCCCTCGCAGTCCCTTCCCTCCCGCGCCGCAGCGACACGGCCCCCGACGGTGGGCGCGGTGCGGGCCGGTCCCCGCGCCTGGCTCTGCCCCCCTGTCCCCGCGCCTGGCTCTGCCCCCCGGTCCGGGCCGGTCCCCGCGCCTGGCTCTGCCCTCCTGTCCCCGAGCCTGGCTCTGTCCCCCGGTCCGGGCCGGTCCCCGCCGTCGGGCGTCGCGCGCTCACCCGCTGGAGTGCGCCTTCAGGCGGACTCGGCAGCCGCTCCCGTCCATCTTGGGGCCGGTCCTGCTGGGCATGGCGCGCTCCCCGGCCGCCGTCAGCGCCGCGCCCCGGGCGCTCGGGCCATGGCGCGGGGACCCAGCGGCCGGCCGGGGCGCCAGGTGGGGC
>NW_024418141.1:0-1251 GCF_014898765.1 Herpailurus yagouaroundi | reverse complement strand
ATGGATCAAGACCTGATCTGGAAACTGTAGTCTTCGGGGGGGGGGGGCGGGGGGCACCTGAGTGGCTCAGTCAGTTAAGCATCCGACTTCGGCTCAGATCATGCTCTCCAAGTTTGTGAGTTGGAGCCCCGAGTCGGGCTCTGTGCTGACAGTTCAGAGCCTGGGGCCTGCTTCCAATTCTGTGTCTCCGCCTCTCTCTGCCCCTCCCCTGCTCACGCTCTCTTTCTTTCTCAAATTAAATATAAATTAAAAAAAAAAAAAAAAAACGGGGCTCTGGATCAACATCACATTCGGTGTCTCCCTCTATCCCTCCCCCACTCACGCTCTGTCTCTCTCTCTCTCTCTCTCTCTCCCCCAAAAAGTTAATAAACGTTGAAACTATAATCTTGGGTGCATTGTTTAAGCTCGTTGTATATTCCTTATCTTAAAACAGAACGAATAAAACACACAACCACTAGTACTGTGAGGACCACAGAAGGGAAAACATATACAAAGCGGCCGATGCCTAGTGAGACCCGTGAGTGTGAAATGAAGGCAATGCGTGCATCCGTGCGTGCAACCTGGTGAAGCAGGGGGCAACGTCAATTACAGGCCCACGGGAATGAAGAGATTTTCGTCCCGTGGGTATTTTCTCCCAGAGATCTCCGCAAAACTCCCAAGTGGTTTGGAGCACATTCGCATCCCTAAGAAACAGTGGCTCCTTAAACCGATTAGAGAGCCGTAACCTGGCTTCAACTACCAGTGGTCCAAAGGAGGTATTAAGAGTCTGTTAAGGAGACAAAAGAAGGTAACTTTCATTCCTGACCATAGGGTCTTCCAGGAACCGTGCCACACCTGCACAGAAACGGGTCCCGTGAACGCTAGAATGTGGAAAGCCGGAGGCATCTGGTTAGACGTTTGCCATCGTTCAGGTGTGAAAAGTGAAGCACGTGGAAGGGTACTGGACGGTGGCCGTGGAGGTAAGAGAAGACACCTGACACAAGAGACTATAGAAAGGCTGCTGTTTGGAAATGGCAAGTAATTTTGTTTCCGCTTTTAGCTAATGTGCGTTCTAATATTCCTATAACACATGCACAACATGACTATAAAAATAACAAAAGTTTTTCAGATTCGGTGTCTCCCTCTACCCCTCCCCCACTCACGCTCATTTTCAAGACGGTGAAGTGACCTCATCAAGAAAGGAAGGCATTAGTGCGAAGGCCTCAATCTTGGGTGCCCGGGACAGAATGCTGGTTGTGCCATTCACACAAA
>NW_024418140.1:0-4488 GCF_014898765.1 Herpailurus yagouaroundi | reverse complement strand
GGGATGGGGGACAGGGGACGGGGGGACAGGAGATGGGCAGATGGGGGGATGGGGGAGGGGGCGGGGGAGGGGGCACAGGGGACTGGGGGGGATGGGGGATGGGGGCAGGGGATGGGGGACAGGGGAGGGGGGACGGGGGATGGGTGGATGGGGGACGGGAATGGGGGATGCGCAGGTGGGGGGACGGGTGACGGAGGGATGGGGGATGGGGGGACAGGGGATGGGAGGATGGGGGACACGGGACAGAGGGATGGGGGACGGGAGATGGGCGGATGGGGGGACGGGGGGATGGGGGATGGGTGACAGAGGGACAGGGGATGGGGGGACGGGGGGACGGGGGATGGGGGACAGGGGATGGAAGAAGGTGGACAGGCAGATGACAGGGGTTGATACATGACGGATGACAGGTGGATAGATACTGGACGGTAGATGATAGGTGGCTGACAGGTAGACAGAGGGACACAGGTGACAGATAACACGACGAGTTGAATTGCGTCCCCTCCAAAATTCACTTGCTGAATTTCTAAGCCCCGGTACGTCACGGTGTGACCTTATTTGGAGGCAGGGTCTTCCCAGAGGTAATCAAGGGAAGTTGAGGCTGTGAGGGTGTGCCCTGGTCCCGTGTGACCGACGTCCTCAGAGTTATAGAGACGCGTGTAGGGGAGGTGTGGAGCAGATTGTCCCTCACGGCCTCAGGAGGAATGCCTTCTACCGGCGCACCTTGATTTCGGGTTCCTGGCCTCCAGAAACGTAAGGCAGCAAATGTCTACTCCTCGGGCCGCCCGGCGCGTGGGGCGTTGTACACGGCCGTGGCCAACCGACGCAGAGAGACGACGGGTGGATGGACGGACCGTGACGGGCAGAGGGCAGACCGACAGACAGACGGGTGTTTTTTCCTATCTAGCGCATAAACACCGACAGCACGGCCCTCGGACAGCAGGCCTCGCGGCAGGGACACGCGCTCCCGAATCCCGTCATCGCAGGTGGAAAGGAGGACCAGAGTTAAGATGGTACGTCCAGGGGCGGAGACGGGGAGCAAAGCGGGAGCGAACGCACACGGCTTGGGCCGTGCCACGGCGGGGTGTGGGGGCGTCCCGCCGTTACCTTTCAGCAGGGGGCAGATCTTCCAGACGCCAGCGGCCCCTTCCCTGGTGAACTGCCCCAGGGCCAGCTCCATGTAGAAGAGCGGCACCCCAGCAATGGCCATGAAGAGCAGGTAGGGGACCAGGAAGGCGCCTGCGGGACAGGACAGCGCGTCAGCCCGCGGGCTGCGGACGGGCCCGTGTGCTCCCCGGGGCGCGGCCGTCCCAGCGCCACCCACACCAGGTCGCGGGCACCACCGCGCTCACCCATCTCCCGCCGGTTTCCCCCTGAAGCTCCCTGCGTGGCCGCCCTCCGAGGGGAAGTCCCTGGCTGGGCTGGGTGAGCCCCCTACCTCCCTGCCCGGCCCCCACTGTCATCAGCGCCCTCACACGTCCCCACTGAAACCCCGGCCGTCCCTTGGGCCAAGTTTGAAATCGACCCAAGAGCAGAGCAGATGAAGCCCCTGCCCACACACCGTCTTTGCTCCTGGGTCCGGCCTCCCCCCTGCCCTGCGGACGCCGGCCTCCGCCCCTCGTGAGCTCCAACTGCCCGCCGGGAGCTGAGGTCCGGTCCTGCCCTTCGTGGGGTCCGTCACCCACCCCCAGCTCTCCGTCCTCACAGCCTGCCTCGGCGGGGGATTATGTTGACAGGTGCCACGTGAGGAGCTGGCGTCCCTCCAGGGTGGCCTGACCCTCTCGTGGCAGCCCCCCGTCCTAGGCACAAAACTCGGGGCCTCATGGGCCCTGGCCCACACGAGGGGGCTGTGCCACGGCTCTGGTCCTGGGGTGGGGAGGGGGAGGCCGGGAGGCCCCGCGGCTCCTTGCACCTGCCTGGGCCCCGTGTTCTCCCCTCAGCACGGGGTGGGGGCTGGGAGGGCCTCCCACGGAGGTTCTTCCAAAGCCCTCGTGTGCGGCACTGAGTGACCACGGGGAGCGGCCACCAACTCAAGGGGCTTCTCCGCCTGAGGGCTTTGGGTGACCCGTGCCTGTTTTCGTTTTCTAGTCCAGAGGCAGCTGTGGGGGAAGGGCTGGCTGGCTTCGGGGCAGGGGGAGGGACATGCGATCGCCTCGGGACTTTCTCCGCTACTCCAAACTCAAGGGCCTCCGCACCTTTGCGCAGACACTGGTCTAAGTCGGCCAAGGGTACTGCTCTGTGGGCACCTGAGAATGTTCCCCGCAAGGTGACTCCTCGCCTGCTCCAGCCACCGGCCCCGCCTCTGCCTCCGTGTTTGCGGGCTCCCCCCGCCCCCAGGGACTCTGCGCCCCAGCTGCTCAGCGAGGCAGGGGGGGCTGGGCCGGACTCACCGCCGCCGTTTTTGTAGCACAGGTAGGGGAACCGCCAGACGTTGGCCAGGTCCACGGCAAAGCCGACCACCGACAGGAGGAAGTCGACCTTCTTGCTCCAGGTCTCTCGTTCTTGGGTCTCCACGGGGGTCTGCGTGGGGTTGATGAGGGTGGAGCTTGTGAACTGCACCCCATTCTGCTCCTTGACCAGGACAAGTTCCACGGCCTTGGGGCCCGTAGCGTTGGGCTCCTTAGCTGGGGCCACGCCGGAAGACATCGGCACCTCCGGGCGCTGGCTCTCACTGGTGCGCAGCCTGGGGACTCGGACTCGGTGCGTCCTCCTCCGGCCTTCAGCCAGCATAGGAAGTAAGCACACACAGGAAGGCAGCGGCTCAGGAGCCCGGACCGCGGGGCACCTCGCCGCAAGAGCAGACTCGGGTAGAACAAGCACATGACAAGCACCTGAGACGCCACGGCCAAGGTTGAGGACACTAGGAGAGGGAAAGTTCCTGTGGGGGGGCGGGACAGCCCGTGGAAACCTTGGGACAGACACCTGCCACCTGCCTTGCTCCCCCAACTGGCACCCTCTCTGTTCCTACACCTGCCACCTGCCTTGCTCCCCCCACCCCCACCGGCACCCTCTCTGTTCCTATCAAAGTTCAACACTGTGTCATCTCTAAGTCTGCTTTTTAAAAAAGGTTTATACATTTATTAATTTTTTTTGAGAGAGAGAGAGACAGAGCGTGAGAGGGGGAGGGAGAGAGAGGGAGACACAGAATCTGAAACACACTCCAGGCTCCGAGCTGTCAGCACAGAGCCCGACGCGAGGCTTGAACCCACGAACCGTGAGATCACGACCTGAGCTGAAGTCAGATGCTCAACCGACTGAGCATCACCCAGGCGCCCCTGATTGTACTTATAATAATAATGCAAAACGTCACCTCTGCCCACATCTTCAGGGACTCATTTTACAATATTCACGTAGCACTCAAAAGTTAAGTCTTCGTAGCAGGTGCATATGTGTTCTTGACACACAGCAGTAAAGGTGAAGAACAAATTTTTATACCCAGGGTCGCCCACGGGGATTCCGCTCCTCGTGGAATGCCCCCATGATGCCCTCCACCTGTGGCCGGGGACTCAGGCGCCCCCGCTGCAGGCGGGCAGACCACAGCACTGTCGTCACTTAGCTGGGGGCAGACGGGATCCCCTGGCCAGAAACTTTCCCAAGGAACTGCTTCCAAGATACTTTCCTAAAACTCCGCGCATCATAATTAGAACAGGAGGATTACACACAGACATAGCAGGTGGCCCCGACGGCTGCGACGGTGCCTTCAAACAGGACCCCTGGCTTTGGGGTCCATCAGGATTGTTTCCATTGCACATACATGCGTGTACACACACGCACACGCACATACACACACAGGTACACACATATATACACACACATACACGCATACATGCACACATACACGTGCACACACATATACACACACATATACACGCACATGCACATACATATGCACACACAGATACACACATATATACGTGCACACATACACGCGCACACATGCACACACGCACGCGTGCACACACATGCCCACACGTCCATGCACACGCACATGCACACGCACACTTGCGCACACACATGCCCCGGTTGAAGCAGAATAACCGACATTGGCTCTAATGGGCGTCAGTTTCCTCTGCGTTCAAACTGGAACAAGACTCACGATACAAGTTACTTCCCCACCACTTGTGCGCGGCCCCTTCTCCTCCAGTGACAAACCCAGCCTTCCGGAGATGTCGGAAACCCGGGCCTGGCTTTGCAGGGACTGAGGACCAGTGGGACTGGCCTGTGGGTGCAGCAGGGAGGGCTGGAGTGTGCCCACGGCCCACAGCAAGCCCCCCCCCCACTACAGGCACACCCCGGATTGCCTGCTAGAAGCCCGCGCTAGTATCTGGGGCCAGCAGACCCAAATCTTGAAGCCACGGCCTCAGGGGCCAGGTTTGGGTACAGAAAGCAAGGCGTGGCCTCTCAGAAAGCTTCGCTCTGTGCCCAGAACGAGGCACTGCGCTGGCTGATGAACCCGTTCGCTCTTGTACTCCCTACCCTCAGCCTGGGCCC
>NW_024418139.1:0-2190 GCF_014898765.1 Herpailurus yagouaroundi | reverse complement strand
CCTAGGGGGGCTGCAGGCCTTTACAGACAGCCCCTGGAGGGGGAGGGTGGGGCTCCAGCAGGAAGACAGGGTCCAGAGGCTGGTGGGCCCTGGAGGGGTCCCGAAGGCGAGGCCCTGGGGGGTGGCAGGGGTGGGGGGCTGGCTTCGTTCCCAGAGGTCACGGAGTCCAGGTGGGTCTGGGGAGGCCAGTTTCCACCCGCTCGGCCCGGGCCAGACTGGACTCTCCGTCCTGGTGGCTGCCAAGGTGCCGGCTTCCGGCCCCCCGACTTCTCCCCCCCCCCCCGCTCCCCCGCCCCCAACGGGGAAGGCAGCACCAGGGTCTTCCTTTTCCGGCGGGGAAAGACAACTGTGCGAATCGCCAGGTTTAAATTACAAATAATAAAAATAACAATACAAAATAAAAAAAGACAACCCCTGTCTCAAACACACCCGTGAAAAGCCTGCCCGGCAGAAGGGGCAGGGGCGGGAGGCCTGGCTGCCAGGGACTCCGCAGGGCCCTCTGGGTGCCGGGTGGGGTCTGTCCCGGTCCCGTCTGGGAATGAGCAGCAGTCTCCAGAGGACAGAGTTAGGGGGGTGGGGGGGAGAGGCGGGGGCGGCGCAAGGGGGCCAGGTCAGGGGGTGGGGGGGGGGCGGTCAGGGCTCCAGGTGGTCTCAGCTTAGGGCTCTTGTGCCGCCGGCTCGTCCCGCTCTCTCTGTTTCCATGTCTCGGCGACGTGGACAGGGTTAGCTCTCGAGATTTATTGCACTGTTTTGGAAGAGGCCTGGGGTAGAGGCCGGGCCGGGGCTGCGGGAGAGGCGGGCAGGCGGCGGTCACCGCTTGGTCTTGGCGTCTTCTCGGATCTTCCAGATCACCAGGTGCATGCAGGCGCTGGCGTCCTCGCTGGAGCTGTGCCCGTCCACTGCGGGGCGGATGGACGCGTCAGAGTGGGTGCGCCCCCGGGCCCGGCCGCCGCCACCCCCCGCCCGCCCCCCGCCGGCCGCTCACCGTTGTCCTGGATGATCCGTCTGAGGTAGTCAGCCATGAGGTTCCGCAGGGAGCGCTTGTAGGGGAGGCCCAGGCGGTGCGGGAAGAGCACGGACGTGTCCACCACGGTGCTGTGAATGACCTGCAGGCGGGCGGGCAGAGACCACAGGTCCAGGGCCCCGGGAGGGCCAGGGTAGGAAGGTGCCTGGGGCTCAGACCCGCCCCCACAGCTCCCATTCCCAGGAGCCCCGGGAGCGGGCAGTACCTTCAAGGCCAGCAGGTCGCTCTCCAGGCTGTGTCCGATGAGGACGGTGTCAGCGCTGAACATGCTCAGCAGGACGGCCTGGACATCCCGGAGCGAGATGCTCGTGTCCACAAGGTCAGCCTCAGTGACCCCTGAAAACCTGGCGTGGGCGGAGCAGGGAGCCTGAAGGTAGCCAGGGAGGGAGGCGGGTGCCCGCTCCTGGGGGGGGGGGGGGGGGGGGGGGGGGCGCGGCCACACCTGGTGTTGTAGTCGACGATCTCATTGTCCGGCTTGACAAAGGTGTCGTAGACCACCCGCATGTCTGTGTCCACCACAGTGACGCGCGTCAGCTCCAGGCCATATGTGGTGTAGGACTGCGGGGCCGAGAGGGCTCCCGTGACCGTGCGCCCCGCCCCGCACCCAGCGCTCTCAGGACGAGGCCGC
The DNA here is from genome assembly GCF_014898765.1 of Herpailurus yagouaroundi. Lineage (NCBI taxonomy): Eukaryota > Metazoa > Chordata > Mammalia > Carnivora > Felidae > Herpailurus > Herpailurus yagouaroundi. The sequence continues at coordinate 538 of NW_024418139.1, read as the reverse complement.
CCCGGTCCCCGAGGCCTCTGGCCGGCGTTCCACTACCCAGCAAGGGCCGTGTCATACGGCCCGCAGCGTGGGCTGAGGGGGGAGGTCAGAGCGTCTACTTGGCTGGAGGGGGGGGGTGGGGGGGGGGGGGAGCCCTCTCTCAGAAGCTGCCGGCAAGGCCTCGAGGAGCCGCAACGGATGCAGCCCGGCACACGGCAGGGGCGGGGCGGGGGGGGCGTTGGCAGGACCCCCCTTCTGCTCCCGGCTCCTCCCTCTACCTGCTCTCTATCCTAAGACCCCCCACCCCCACCCCCACCTCAAAGCTGTGGGCGCAGCAGCGGGACGACCACCGAACAGAACACCCACGGCAGCCAGCTCACCATTTCACAGTCAAGGGCATAAACGCCCGGGTGAGCATCTTCCGAAAGCTCTTTGTCAAAAGTTTTCACAAAGCCTTCCAGGTTCTCCTTCCGGCCGTCCTGCACGTGTTGCTGAGGGAGGGGAGGGGAGGGCAGGGCAGGGCAGGGGAGGGGAGGGGAAGGGAGGGGAGGGGAGGGGA
>NW_024418138.1:7360-7796 GCF_014898765.1 Herpailurus yagouaroundi | reverse complement strand
TGGTGCAGCCGCTCTGGAAAGCAGTGTGGAGGTTCCTCAGAAAATTAAAAATAGACCTACCCTATGACCCAGCAATAGCACTGCTAGGAATTTATCCAAGGGACACAGGAGTACTGATGCATAGGGGCACTTGTACCCCAATGTTCATAGCAGCACTGTCAACAATAGCCAAATTATGGAAAGAGCCTAAGTGTCCATCAACTGATGAATGGATAAAGAAATTGTGGTTTATATACACAATGGAATACTACGTGGCAATGAGAAAAAATGAAATATGGCCTTTTGTAGCAACGTGGATGGAACTGGAGAGTGTGATGCTAAGTGAAATAAGCCATACAGAGAAAGACAGATACCATATGGTTTCACTCTTATGTGGATCCTGAGAAACTTAACAGGAACCCATGGGGGAGGGGAAGGGAAAAAAAAAAAAGAGGTT
>NW_024418138.1:0-7260 GCF_014898765.1 Herpailurus yagouaroundi | reverse complement strand
AAAAAAAAGTGAAGCTCATTTTGTAAGATGATTATATATTAGAAAACATTGTATATATATTAGAAAATACATATATTCGTAAAAGCTTTAAATATGCACATTTTTTTGTGGTGAATGTAATTCAAGAACCTTATTTGAGAGTCCATGAAATATAACTTTGGTTATCTTTTGTATCTTTTGTATCTTCATCGAGCTGAAGATACAGCTATTAAGGATTAGGGATTTAGGAGATACAGATTTGAGAGGCAGAGAATCAGAAAGAAGAAAGACAGGCAGGGAAGCACTCCCGGTACCCACCGAATGTTTTCCTGAATCATCATGGCACATACGAAAGGTAAAAATTAGATATGAGATGAGGTAAGTAACTACTGGTTGCTGTAAGCTGCAAAACCAGCAAAGCATTCATAGTTTGAGCCTTAGTTTATCAGAGTGGAGACCGATTGATGATACTGGAGAGAATCATGAGGGACTGAAGAAAGAGGTGCCTTAGGAATAGGGTCAAGCAAGCCTTAAAATGACCACGCTGATATGGAAGTAAATTGACTTCCTCAGGGCACAAAACTAAATAGTCTTTAGAGAAAGGTGATAAAATTCATATGCTTAATAATCTAAGAATCGATATTCTGAGCAAGAATCCAGTTTTACCAGAGAGGAAAGTATGTTCCACAATCAGGAAAAATTAGTCATTAGAAACAGATCTAGAAAAAAACAGTTTGAAAAAAAGGTTGGCAAATTTTCATGTTTAATAAAATCTATAGCAAGCCATCATAACCAAACTGTAGAAAAACACTGATAAAGAGGAAATTTTAAAAGCATGTGTTAGGGGTGATATTACATATGGGGAAAAATAATGACAACCACTCTCAGGAAAAATATTAGCTGAAAGAAAATTGAATAACATACTTAATGTGCTTAAAGAGGAAAATGGAGGGCATCTAAAATCTATGCCTAACAAAATAATATTTCAAAAATAAAGATTGAACAGACTTTTCCAACAAAATTGATTGGTAGCTGGCATGTAATAGAACACATGCTAGGGGCGCCTGGGTGGCTCAGTTGGTTGAGCGTCTGACTTCAGCTCAGGTCATGATCTCACAGCTGGTGAGTTCGAGCCCTGCTTTGGGCTCTGTACTGACAGCTCAGAGCCCAGAGCCAGCTTCAGATTCTGTGTCTCCCTCTCACTCTCTGCCCCTCCTCCACTTGTGCTCTTTCTCTCTCTCTCTCAAAAATAAATAAACATTAAAAAAATAATAAAATTGGGGTGCCTGGGTGGCTCAGTCGGTTAAGCGTCCAACTTCAGCTCAGGTCATGATCTCATGGTTCGCGAGTTCAAGCCCTGCATCAGGCTCTGTGCTGACAGCTCAGAGCCTGGAGCCTTCTTCCAATTCTGTGGCTCCCTCTCTCTCTGCCCCTTCCCAGCTCATGCTCTGTCTCTCTCTCTTTCTCAAAAATAAATAAACATTAAAAAAATTTTAAAAAGAACACATGCTAAAGGCCATTTGCAGGCTGAAAAACAAGATATCAAATGTAAACTTGGATCTGTAGAAAAGTATGAAAATGGAACAATGGAAAAATACATATGTGGGGAAATAAAAAAGGTTTTATCATTTAAACATTTGGATTTTAAAGTGTGAATGAAGATATACCATAAGAGTTAGAATGACTATCTTAGTATGAAAACAAATAGACATCAGAAAAAAAGGTTTTATTACACTGGACAGTGAAAGACATTTTATAATGAAAGAAGGTTACTTCCTCAAGGAGTTAATAATCCTAAAAATGTGTGCATCTATTGGGGAAGCCACAAAATGCATGAGTCAAAGCCTGATGGAATTAAGAGAAGTAGACAGAGCCACAAAGACTTGAAGATTTCAACCCTTCTCTCTAAGTGATTGGTACAATGAGTAGACAGAAAATCAAGAGAGAGAGAGAATGAACAACTATAACGCATTTGACCGCACTGACATTGTAGACAGTTATTGTGAACTTGTTAAAACACACATTCAAGTAAAATGAAACATTCACCAGAAGGATCATGTTAGTCATAAAAACGGTTGAAATACTCTTAGTGCTTTTGAAGTTATACACAATGCATTTTCTAATTAGAGGAGAAATAAATTAGAAAGTAATAATAATGAGATATCTAGGAGAATAAAAAAATATTTGGGAATTAAATGATATACTCCTCCACAATCCATTGTATAAAGAAGAAATCATAAGCAAATTAGAAAATATTTCAAAATGTATGAAATTGTACATATAGTCTAATAAAATTCATGAATGCCACTAAAACGGTTTATTGAGGGAAATTTACATTTTAAATACTTTGATTAGAAAATAATAAATAATAGCATAATAATAAATAATAACATAGTGAAGGTCTAAAATTAGTGATATAAGTTCCACTTTGGGAAGTTAGAAATAAAGGGCCAAACTCAACCCAAAAGAAGTAAGGAAATGGAAGTAACCTAAGTATCCATCAATAGATGAGTGGATACATAAACTATGACTGATACATAAATGAGATTTTACTCAGCCTTAAAAAAGATGAGACTGTGCCGTTTGAGACAACATGGATGGACCTAGTCGGTGTCATGCTAGGTGAAATAAATCAGGCTGAGAAAGACAAACATATATGATTTCACTCATAAATGGAATCTTAAAAAAAAAAAAAGAAGAAACAAAAAGCAGAATCAGAACTATAAATATGGAGATCAAAATGATGGTTGCCAGAGTGAAGATGAGTATGGGCGGATGGGAAAAATGATCGAAGGGGAGAGGGACATAGAGGCCTCCAGTTACAGAATAAATCACAGGAATAAAAAGTAGAGCATAATGAATATTGTCAATGATATTGTAATAGCGATGTAATGGGACAGAAGGTAAACCATACTTGTGGTGAGCACAGCATAACGTATAAACTTGTCAGATTACCAAGTTGTATACCTGAAACGAATGTAACATTGTCTGTCAATTATACTAAAAAAAAAAATAAACAGAAGAAAGGAATCAATAAAGATGAGAACAAAAATTAACAGAATAGTAAATATGCAACAAGAGAAAATAAAACTAGTAAACACTTGGTTCTTGAAGTTAAGCAAAATTTACAGATCCTTAGATAGATTAAGAAAAATGAAGGAGGGGCACCTGGGTGGCTCAGTCAGTTAAGCTTCCCACATCAGCTCAGGTCATGATCTCACGGTTTGTGAATTCAAGCCCTGTGTCAGACTCTGCTTACAGCTCAGAGCCTGGAGCCTGCTTCAGATTCTCTGTCTCCCTCTCTCTCTCTTCCTCCCTGGCCCACACTCTGTTTCTCTCTCTCTCTCTCTCTCTCAAAAATAAACATTAATTTTTTTTTTAAATGAAGGAAATATTTATCATCAATATCAAGGACGAGAGGGATGTTATTACCACAGATCCTAATGACATTCAAATGATAGAAAGTGATTTTTGTTGCTACACATGTGACACTTATATGAAATGGATAAATTTCTTAAAAGCTATAATTTAAAAAGTTTGGATACAAAATTCTGTATCTATTAGAGAAATGGGCTTATCATCCAAATTCCCACCCTGGTAGCTCCAATCCCACATGCACATGGCTTCCCTGGTGAATTATATGAAATATTTTTTTACTGTAACCCTTATCAACAAACTGGCAAACTCTAGAAGTAGGGAGTGCTTTATTTATAGTTAGTTTCATGAAACCAGCATAAACCCCAAACCAAAATCTAACAGTCATTAATAAATATAAAAGTTAATTAATGTTGTAGGACACTGTGTGTCCTATAAAAATGTTAGCAACTTTCCTTTAAGACTGAGGATAAAGCCAGGATGCCTGTTCTCACATTTTTATTCAATCTTATACTGGTTGTCCTCGTCACTGTGAGAAGAAAGTAGATTGCATAGTTGTCTACAGAGAAAATGCTAAGAATTCTATAAAACTTCTATCACTGTTAAATGAATTAAATAAACTTGTAGGAGCACAACCTTAAGACATAACCATGAAATATATTTTATGTGTTCAGTAAATGATGCCTACCATGTTTTTTATTCCTCTGTTCTAAACTGACCAGATGAAAACAACATCTTACAAGGCTGGCTCATGGTTTGTTGAAGGAATGAAATGTAGAGTATTATGTGTCAATGATAGTCAAATAACATTTAGTTACTAATATCGTAATTTCAAATACTCAAAAATGACCAAATTCTATAATAATATAAAAAAATCATTTATTGTTTCAGGTGCTGGATAGAAAAAAATGTATAATATGAAAATTAAGAGATGATGGTGCTCAAAAAAATAGAATACTTAAAGGTAAGAGGTGTGCAAGACTTCTTCACAACCTCTGAAAATTGTTGACAGATATAAAAGGAAAACTAAACAAATGATGAGATTTATTGTGTTTACAAATTGGAAGGATCAATATTGTCAAAATGTAATTTAATTCCAAATTGATTTATAATTTACAAACAATTCATTCCATCTATAATTCTATCAGGAATCTTCTAGAAATTACTAGGTCTATTACAAGAGAATATAGAAATATTAATGACAGAGAGGAGCCAAACCATTTTTAAAAGATGAAGGAAGCTGGAAGAAATTACTGCTTGATTTCAATGCTTATAATGAATTCTAGTGCTAACAAGAAGTAACTGGATGGAATTACCCTCCAGCCTTAAAAACAAACAAACAAACAAACGGAAAAGGTTTGTGTCTTTAGATTTTCATTACATCTTTTGTTCCCCCCAAGGAGGCTCCATGACCACCATGGGCCCAATGCAGGGCATGAAATCAAGACCCTTAGATCAAGACCTGATCTGAGATCAAGAGTCTGATGTTTAACTGACTGAGCCACCCAGGTGCCTCTCATTACATCTTTTTAATTAAATATTTTACACTGGTTCATGTGCTGCCTTCCCAATACCTTGCAATACAGAGCCATATCTAGCACTCTCCTCATATATACTCTGACATTCATAAAATTTATAAATTACCAACTTGAAAGAGAACTTTGTTTTTTTTCAATATATGAAATTTATTGTCAAATTGGTTTCCATACAACACCCAGTGCTCATCCCAAAAGGTGCCCTCCTCAATACCCATCACTCACCCTCCCCATCAACCCTCAGTTTGTTCTCAGTTTTTAAGAGTCTCTTATGCTTTGGCTCTCTCCCACTTTAACCTCTTTTTTTTTTCCTTCCCTTCCCCCATGGGTTTAACTTTCTCAGGCTCCACATAAGAGTGAAAACATATGGTATCTGTCTTTCTCTGTATGGCTTATTCCACTTAGCATCACACTCTCCAGTTCCATCCATGTTGCTACAAAGGGCCATATTTCATTCTTTCTCATTGCCACGTAGTATTCCATTGTGTATATAAACCACAATTTCTTTATACATTCATCAGTTGATGGACATTTAGGCTTGAAAGAGAACTTTAAAGACAAAGTTTAGGGGCCCCTGGGTGTCTCAGTCAGTTAAACACCCAACTTTTGTTTTCAGCTCAGATCATGATCTCATGGTCCGTGGGATCAAGCCCCAAATTGGCCCCTGTCCTGACAGTGGGGAGCCTGCTTGGGATTCTCTCTCTCCCTCTCTCCCTCTCTCTCTCTGCCCCTCCCCTGCCCATGCAACTCTCTTTCTCTCTCTAAGTAAATTAAAAAACTTAAAAAAAGACCAAGTTTAAAGTATACTAATGCTATTATATGCTTATATGAAGTAAAGTGCTTCTTAGGAAAGATCACATTTTGAAGTTTTTCAGACCTGTGTTTGAATTCAGCTCTGCCACTAGTTAAGTGGAACTCCTTAGGCAAATTAGTTATTCTTAATTTTCTTACTTTAAAAATAGCTAAAGGAATGTCTAACTCATTGATTTGTTTTGAGAATTCAGTAGATTAAAAAGAAAATTACCTTGCATAGTCCTGGGCACACACTATCTGCCCATTAAGGTAAATTCTCATATTTCTTCTTATCATCTCAGTATTTTATCTAGAGAAAACCATATTATAATAAGCGTTTTGACTTTTTTGTATGCTATTGCTTTTGCATGGAAATTTGAAGGCATGAAAGTCATGAAAAGTCCCAAGGGGCACTTGAACACACACATTCATTTTCTCTGATAGGCAGTCACTGGTAATTCCTAGACTCAAGCTTTATAATTGCTGCCTTTGAACTCCCCACGGACAGGGTTGATTTAGGACAAAACTCAGGAGAGAATAAAAAAGAAACAGGCAATCAAGACAAAGTAATTTCCCTCAAGGGAAAAGAACGAGGGCACCCTAGGAATCTGTAGATATTCCAAATCCTGAGAGAGATAAATGACTTTTAGGGAGCAGATGGTTGCAATCAAATAAATGATCACAAGTCTTTACACTGAGTCAAATACCATATCATTGGAGAGAAGATAAAGTACAAGCTTTAGTGAGTTAAGAATCAAGAAAAGACTCACACAGAATATATTAACAAACTTTTCCAATAAAAAAAAGTCACTTTGAGTTGATGCTGCCTTTACATTTTTACTACATACAGTGTTCTCAACTTTTTCCATCAAATGGAAATCATTTCCATATTAGTCTAGGTATGATGGGAAAACATATAGTACAAATATGTAAATTTTCAACATAGTTACTGACTTTAAGAATTTCTTCTTCCTTTTTTCTTTTCTCCATATATACTTGTTCATAGTTTACAGTGGCAGTCGTCTTGACATTTTTTGGATATTAAGTCAGAAATAAATACATGAATTGCAAATATAATTGGCATTTTATTTTTGTATTTTTATAGTAAATTTTGTAAATTTGAAACATTGTATCATGTCCTTGTTAAACAGATACTTATTAAATGGTTATTAAGACATCATTGGGTACCTTCGTCCATTCAGATTGCTGTAGCAAAATGCCACAGACTGGGTGGCTTATTAACAACAGAAATTTATCACAGTGCTAGAAATTAGAAGCCAAAGATCAGTGTTCCAGCATGGTCATGGTCTTGTGAAAACCATCTTCTGGGTTACAGACTGCTGACATTGCTATATCCTCATATGGTGGAAGGAACTAGGGAGCTTTGTGGTGTGTCTTTTCTAAGCGCACTAATACCATTTATGAGGACTCAATCCTCATGAACTAAGCACCTCCCAAAAGTCCCATCTCCTAGTACTACCACATTGGACATTAAGATTACAACACATGAATTTTGGGAGGTCACAAATATTCAGACCATATCACGAGGCTAGGTTCTGAGATTATAATATTAATATAA
>NW_024418137.1:0-6199 GCF_014898765.1 Herpailurus yagouaroundi | reverse complement strand
CGGGTACGAGTAGGAGAGCGCCGGGTGCTGGCCAGCCAGCGCGGCCGACGCCGCCCCCGCCCAGGAGCCGTAGACCGGGGGCGCGCAGGGCGGCGCGGGCCTCCCCGCGCAGGCCGCGCTCTACGGCCACCCGGTCTACGGCTACTCGGCGGCGGCGGCGGCGGCCGCGCTGGCTGGCCAGCACCCGGCGCTCTCCTACTCGTACCCGCAGGTGCAGGGCGCGCACCCCGCGCACCCCGCCGACCCCATCAAGCTGGGCGCCGGCACCTTCCAGCTGGACCAGTGGCTGCGCGCGTCCACCGCGGGCATGATCCTGCCCAAGATGCCCGACTTTAACTGTGAGTACCGCGCAGCCCCCGGGCCCGGAAAGGAAGCCAGGGGAAAACGGGGGGAGGGGGAGTCCTGGCACACGGTTTTCCCGCGCAGCCTGCCTCTCGCTCTCCGCTGGGAGAGCGCGGTGGAAGCGCCGCGAGGCCGCCTCGGCTCCGCCCGGGGCCCGCGAAGACTCGTGCGGACGGCGCGCGGTGGGATCGGCGGCGAGTTACTAAAATGGCCACGCGCGGGCCCTGCTTTCTCTTCCTCTCCTAACGGGAAGGGGCAGCTGGAGGTGTGAGACTCGAATCTAATGATTAACCGGCAGGCTAGAGAAGGAAGTGGTGAGGGAAGGCGAGCCGAGGAGCACCCGAGTTAGGCTGGCCTGGGGCTTGAGGCCCCCCGGAGCCAGGGGCTCCTCTCCAGGGAAACGGACTTGACTTAGGTACCGCATTCTGGGTTCTGGAGGGACCCCCGGTCCCTCCCAAGAGGAGAGATTCAGGAGCACAGAACAAGAAATGGGCTTCAAGAGGCCAGGGCCGCAAGGCCAGGTCCCTGGCGACGCTCTGGCCGTCTGCGGGGTTGAGCCTGCCTCTGTGAGGGCGCCTGGGCCGCCGTGTGATGCCCAGGAAGCAGATGGCCTGACCCGAACCGAGCGTCGACGGGGCGCTCCTGCGGAAGGGGAGATACGTCTCTTTCAGTACCCCCGTCTCGGGGACTCTGGGTAGCAGGTGCCCGCCCAGAATTGGAGGTCCCCAATACAGAGCGAACCCTTCCCCAAGGTAGGAGCAAGGGAGGGCTGGCCACCCCCACCCGGAGGAGAGCGGCTGGACTGTGGGCAGGTGGTACACCTCCAGGTGGCCTGGGCCACCTTGTCTTTCCTGGCCCGAGGGCAGGCACACTGGGCTGGCGCTCCGGGGAGTCTGGGTCTCCTGTCGGCTCGCCCCACCGGGGCAGCATGCACAGGCTGATGCATAAGACTTCACGCTTTCAGCTGCAGAAGACCCAAACAAAGAGACCCCATTGTTTCCTTCTGGGTGGATGTGTTTAGACTGGGGAGATGCAGGCATAGGAGGGGAAAAAAGCAAAAAAGAAAACAAAAATAAGCACTTGGCAGAATTGAGATCCCTCTGCTAGAAGCCGTGGTTGTGACTAAACAGAGAAAAGCCAGGACCCTGAGGCTGGAGAAGTCACAGCCAGGTGAGAAAATCCCTGCGTGTGCACTGTTGGCCCACAGCCCACCCCAGGCGTTTCCCAGCTCAGCTCCCACAAGACCCTCATGGCCACCGAACGGCCGGCCGGCCGGCAGGAAGTCAGCCCATCCTGATCCCTACAGGGAAACCTCCAGCTCAACTCTTGTCTCACCTCATGTCTGAACCTGCTGATCCCGGGTCAGCCAAACCCAGGGCACTCTTCCCGGGCCTGGTCGCCAAAGCCTCCACACCCCTGCTCACGGAAAGCCACCCCATGGGTTTCCCCTTATGATCTGCATCTCCCTCGGAGGGGGCTGCTGGCCTGCACACAGGCCTCCCCTGGGCACTGGGTCCCCTGACCACGGCGGGGGGGTGGGGTTGTTCTCCTGGGCCTGCGTGGAACTCAAGGTCGCTCAGAAAACCGGTGAAAGCCACATCCCTTTGCCAACAGACTTCACCCATCCCTGATTCCTAATCTTGACCCAGAGGTAGCAGACTGAAAACCCAGGCAGCTTTAAGTTTAGAACAGAAATCTGAACGCCGAGTCCTAAAGGGCAATAATAAGCCGGCCAGGATGCCGGCGTCTGTTCTGAGGGTTCCTCTTCTGGTCGCTGGAAAACCTGTTTGGTTTCCTTAATAGGTTGTCTCCGCTGTTGGATGGCATGTCCCAAATGGTCCCTTTGGAGCCAGTGTTTTAATTAAAGTTCTAATGTATTGTCAAGTTGGGAATTGGGGCCTCATTTAACTAAAGCTGGGGGCGTGGGCCTTCCCGTAAAGCAAATTGCCCACCCCGGGGGCCTGAGCTCAGCCGCTGGACTGGCCTCTTTTTTTCTCTTCCCTTTATTGTCGAACACTTGTCAGGCTCCTGGGACATCAAGGCAGGTCGCATTTTGAGGTCACAAAATTCTCTGTGATGTAACCGTGTGAAATTATGTAAATACAGCCAAGGGACCTCCTTGAACACTGGAAAGCCGGATCTCCCCCCCCCCCGCCGCCCCCGGGGGGGGGGCCTTCCATGTGCAAAATGAGACTTGTTCTGAAAAGGCTTCCAGTCTCCCTGGGCTCTGCCCCTCTGCGACCTGGGTACGGGGCTGTCGGGAAGAATTTTCAGTGGGGGAGTCTGGTGAATTCACATGTTCGGGCCCAGGATTTGGTCCTTCTCCGGCCTTCCTCCTTGTTCCTTTCCCCCTTCTATGTACTTAAGGAGGGGGCAGTGGGAATCCCACACCAGTCCTTTGCTGGCTGGGAAGAAACGGGACTGGTGATTCCTGGGACCTGTCTCTTTGAGCCTGGGCTGGGGGAGGACTCAGTGAGGAGTGGGAGGAGGAGTGCCCCTCTGGCCTCTGCTTCTGGCCTGTCCACCTTCTTCTACACCGCCCACCGGGTGCACAGGGCTGCTGCGTGTGAGACACTCTCTTTAATCAGAACGCCCAGGCCCTGGGTTAAAAAAATTTGGTCCCGTTAAACCCGACTTGCGTGGCTCCACCTGGCATTCGGAGCCTGGGCTCCAGGGCCCCCTCCAGGCACACCCGCGTCCCCGGGGAGAGGACGTCCACACTGAAGGCAGAGCGGTGACGCCCTGGGCTGGTGGGCCGGGCAGCAGCCTTGCACAAGTGGCACAGGGCGCATTGGGTGGCAGTGGGGGCGGGAGGCCTGAGCCAGACTGCCAGTGTCATGCCCCTCTCTGTCCCCAGCCCAGGCGCAGTCCAACCTCCTGGGAAAGTGCCGTCGGCCCCGCACAGCCTTCACCAGCCAGCAGCTACTGGAGCTGGAACACCAGTTCAAGCTCAACAAGTACCTGTCGCGGCCTAAGCGCTTCGAGGTGGCCACCTCACTGATGCTCACGGAGACCCAGGTACACAGCCCCCCCCCCCCCCAACAGCTCACCCCCTGCCTTGTCACCTGTGCACCCCTGGCCCTCTGCTGGCCTGAGCACCTGGAGGCCGGTGGGTGGGGGCGGCTTTTGGACCCTTAGGGGGCGGGTTCCTGTCCTGGGAGAGTTAGCATCTCTGCCAGGGCTCACTTACCAAGCCCAGAGGTCCGATTCAGTAAGTTGGGCTGAGACCCAGAAATCTGCATTTGAAGGACACTTCACCGCCTCTTCCATTCCAAAGCAGTGGTCCCCAGGCCACGTTTGAGAAATTTTATTCCAAAAAGAGAGCAGGGGATGTGTACAGGTTTACAGATACGTCCTCTAGCTGCTCCGGTCCTATCTGGACAGTGCCAGAGCACCCCCAGAAAAAGACGGGAATCCCGAAGTCGAGGTCCCCGTCTGAGCCTCCTTGGAGCCCCCCAGCCCCACTCTGGGGGGCGCTGGTGCCTGGGGGGGGGCACCCCTTCCCCTGAAGCCCACTCCTGGGCCTTGTGAGGACCGGCGAGGTGCAGGTGCAGACAAGACTCCAGAGAGAGGACCCGTAGGGAGTGGCCAGTTTCTCACGCCCTCTTGTGCCCTCAGGTGAAGATCTGGTTCCAGAACAGGCGGATGAAGTGGAAACGCAGCAAAAAGGCCAAGGAGCAGGCGGCGCAGGAGGCTGAGAAGCAGAAGGGGGGTGGGGGCGCCAGCAAAGGTGGCCTCGGGGAGGACAAGGGGGACGACGAGCTGCTGGGGCCGCCGGCTGCCGGGGACAAAAGCGGCGGACGCCGCCTGCGAGACTTGAGGGACAGTGACCCTGAGGATGACGAGGACGACGACGACGAGGACCCCTTTCCCTACAGCAACGGCACGGGAGCGCACGTCTCCTCCGACTGCTCGTCCGAGGCCGATTCCCCGCCCCCGCGGCCCAATGTGCCCGGGCACCAGCCCCCGCCCCAGTAGGGGCCCCACGCCCCAGGGCAGCCCCGCGGCCCCCAGGCACCAGCCCCTGCCCCAGGAGGGGTCCCGCGCCCCAGGGCAGCCCCGCGGCCCCCCCGCCTCGAGGCTGCGCATCCTGGGGCAGGTTCGGGCGCTGTGCCTGTCTGCTCTCCAAGGGACCGAGAGAGAGAGAGAGAGAGAGAGAGAGAGAGAGAGAGAGAGGTCCGGCGGGTGCACCCTTGAACTCCTGTCCTTTTTAATTTAATTTTGGTTAGTGTTGGGGGTGCTGTTTGTCAGACGATCTGAGCGCCACCAGGGGAAGGCCCCCACTCCTCCCCACTCCTCCCCACTTCCTGAATGGAGAAGGCCGGGACCTCTACAGTGTTGGACGACCTGGAAAACTTGAGTATTGATAAAGGGAAACTGTTTTGTGCTTACCTATCTGGGGGGAACTTTATGTCACGAGCTTTCAAACTGCTGGAAATCTCAAAACTGTACTGTCTTTATTTTTGTACATTGTATTTATATATATATAAAGAAACGACTACTTATGCATGCTAAATTATTATTTAGCTTCTCCCATCGCCCACGATGGAATGTAAAATAAATTGGTTTTTTACTGGATGAGAGCCCAGATCTTGGGGGGGGGGGTGAGTTAGGAAAGCGGACTTTACTATTTTTGTTTTTGAAATGAGGGGTTGGGTGTTATTCCACCGACCGAAGGTGCAAATCAGACTTGCAAACCGGTGGGAGGAGCACCTCCCTCTGCGGGCGGGCCGGGCACGGTCCCGGGGCTGGGGACTCGCAGGTGCGACAGGTTGGTGAAAATACCTGCGACCAGGCGTCCGCCTGTCCGGATGCGGGGATCCCAGGAGGGTAACGGGACTCGGTGGGTTTACTTTCCTAGCTGCTCGAGGATCTCGCGGCACCGGCGCTCCAGGAGTGGAGACGCACCATTCGAACGTTTCGGCAAATAAGCCTTACCACGACTGGACGATTTCACCGGCAGGCCTTTGGGGTCCGTGTGGCCCCGGGCCCCCCGGCTTGCCTCGCGTAACCCCGGGCTCGTTCAAGGGCCTGCCTCCCGCAGAACCTTCTGGGTCCGGCCGGAAACGGTTTTCTGGGATCCGTGCAGACGTCCGCGGGGACAGCGGCGGCGACAGGATCGCTTGGCGCCGGGTCTGCGACGGCTCCGGGTCAGTAAACCTTGCGGCGTGCGCCCTCGGTCACCGGCCGGGCCCGCCGCCATGTGCCGCACAGATGCCCCCTGCACCTGCGCCCGCCGCGCCGGCCCGGTGGCCCCTCCTGGGCCCGGAGGAAACAGGCGACAGGGCCCGCCCCGCGTGCCCTCCCCCGTCCTTCTGTGGCTCGCGCGACCTCACTGGCCGCCGGGCGCGCGGGGAGCGCCCCTCCCCCTCCCGCTGATCAATGAGTTCAGGAGGGCCTGGCGTTTCATTTGGGTGATTACCGCGGGCCAGCGGGGCCACTCCTCTGCCTCAGGGCCGGGGTGAGATTAATATCCTCTCTGGCAGCTCATTATCACCCCGGGCTCGTTCCATAAAATGCAACGTCAGCCGAGGCCGGGCGCGGCGCTGCTGGAGCCGGGAGGGAGCAGCTGCGGGCAGGGCGCGGGCCTCGGCCGCCTCGGGGTCCAAAGGTGCTTCTGGGGACCGGGGGCTGGGTTTGCAAGCGGTGGGGAAGCCAGAGGGCCCCGAGGAAAGGGGGTGGGGAAATTGGACAGGGGTGGGGGAGGGAGAGAAGGGAAAGAAATGCCTTTTGGGGGTTAAAAAAGCCCCCACAAAACCTCCGCAATCTGTGGATCTGGCGTCTTCATTCCTAACACGCTGGTGAGGTTCAGCCCGCAGCGATCTCTTCTCCGGCTGGCGGGCTTCGGCCTGGGGGT
>NW_024418136.1:0-2455 GCF_014898765.1 Herpailurus yagouaroundi | reverse complement strand
CAGAGGAGGGTTGAGTTTGTACCACGAGACTGCATGGTCCCTTTGGACCCCGACCAGGCCCTAGCACTCCCTCCTGGTGACTGATCCAGGACCCGGGGATGGGTCTGCCATGGGGCCCCTCACGGAGTGCAGAAGAGCTTTGTCCCTGAACCCTGGATCCATGGTGGGTCTGGGCCTGCCCTGGGCCTCCTTGGCCCTGGAGGGTGTCCTCCCCGGCTTCCGAGGCTGAGCCAGGCCAGCCGGTGTTGCTCCTGTTTGCGGCCGGGGAGTCCCAGCTCCAGTTAGAGACTTCTCTCTTTTGTAGGCTCTAGAAACTCTGAGAAGGGCCCTAAATGGTGGGCCCTCGATTCAGGGGTTTCAGAAGGCAGGAGCCCCAGGGACGCCTTGCTTTGCGAAGCCTCTTGTGTTCCAGGGAACTGCTCTGTGTGGCCACCTCAAGACGAGGTGTTTTTGACAAACATGTGTCACCTGCATGACACTTGTAAGCAGTTATGCCATGGCCATAAATCTGGCCTTGTGCTGCCGAGTGTGATACCGGCTCCTACATGTGGCTGAAGCACTGCCAACAGTGTCTCTGCTGGTTTGTCTGGCAGTGGGGGGTGCCAGGCTGCTTCAGGACACATCGGCTCCCAGCCAGTGGCTCTATGCTATGAAGTCCCAATGCCGACGTCTTTCTCAGCATCCCACCCTCCCTTCCTAACCCTCGCTGGCTCCCACTGGATGTCTCGCAATGTGGACACTTTTGCACCCAGTCATGCTAATTGCTCTGAAAAGAAATAAAGCGGGAGGAGTGTGCAGGGAGTGACACAGGCCATTTGGTAAGAATGATCTGTGATCTCCGGTTTGTTTAACAAACCTACTGGGTCAGAGCCTGAAGGAAATGGGGGGGAGCCGTGCGGGTATCCGGGAAGAGCATGCTATTCAGGAGAGCTACACATGCAAAGGCCCGGAGGTCAGGTTGGGTCTTATGGGTTGGAGGCAGGTGTGTCTGGAGTGCAGTGAGAGGCGCAAAGCTGGGAGCAGGGTGGGAGTAGGGAGCATCGTGTGGGATGGTGAGGCATTTGGGTTTCACCTGGAGTGTCATGGAAAGCGGCTGGAAGGCCCTAGGTAGGTCCAGGAAACCGTAGAGGAGGCCAGATGGCTTAGGCGCAGCCACTCCCGGGCCAACTATACCTTGGTCGTAATGGGCTGACTGTAGATCCTAGCTGTAGAGCAGAACCCAGGTGACAGCAAACATGAGGGCCAGGTGACGGTCCCGAGGCCAGCCAGTCCGTCTGTCTGCAGCCAGGCCTCTGCCTATAGATCCTGCAGCCTGTGCATCCTGCCCGGAATGCTGGGATGCCGGGATCAGTTAGTTTCTGCTGCGGAATAACCACCCCGAAACGTAGCGGCTTGCACCAACTGTTGACCTAGCTGAGCAGCTAGCTGGTCGGGCAGGTCTTCCGGGCTCCCTCAAGCATGTGTGGTCAATGGCAGGGGTCGGCTCATTGCCGGCTGGCTGTTGGCCGGGGCGACTAGGGGCGGTGGTGAGTAGGCTACACGTGTCCCATCTTCCAGGAGGCCGTCTGGGCTTCTGCACATGGTGGTGCCAGGGTCCCGAGAGGGGGGGCACGCAAGGCCACGAGGCTCTTTGAGGCCTACGCCTGAAATTGGCACGGCATCATTTCCACCACATTCTGTCGGCCAGAGCAAGTCACGGAGCCAGTGCAGATTCAAAGCCGGGGGATCTAGACCCCACGCCTGATGGGAAGAGCTGCCCCATCATAGTGCAAAGGGTACGGAGACAGGGGGGTGGAGGAACAGAGCTGTTTAGGGGTCAAGCGCAGTGTCCCGTGTTCTGGAAAGAGGAGCAAGGCAGGAGCCAGGGCCCCAGAACAGTCAGCCATGGCTGTGTCTCTGTCGCCCTGAAGAAACCAGACCCCCAACAATCCAGGACGAGGCAGAGGAAGCTCAGACCATTTGTTCCTTTGTCACCAAATGCTACCTAGCCAGTAGTGATAGACTCCACAGTCCCCATGGAGGTGTCTTTCTCTGGGATGCTTAGACCCAAGGACTGCGGAGATCATATGGAACATCGCACACCTTTGGCACCACCTTTTCCAGGAAGCCCTCCAGGCTTCTTCTGGGCTCTCCCAGGCTCAGCCCCCTCCCCCCGTCACAGAAGACAGTGTACTTGTGTCCCTCATTGGTGCATGTGTGTGTCAGCCTCCTGAGTCAGAAAGGCCAAGGCCTGAGGACGGGGCTGTGTCTCACTCACCCCGAATCCCTACTCCTAGCTGGGAGTGTGCACTGAGGGTGAGGCTGGCAAGGTATGGGTATACTGGGGACCTGCATTCAGTGCTGACTCACAGTTGATGTCTGCAAGGGAAGGGGAGGGTCACTGTACCTGGTAGCAGGCCCCAGATGAGCTCGGCCTGGAGCCGGGACGGGGGGTGCTGGGAACGGATGCTGGATG
>NW_024418135.1:0-1272 GCF_014898765.1 Herpailurus yagouaroundi | reverse complement strand
ATGTACACCCCATCTGATCATTATCTGTCCACCTGTCTTTTCCCATTGTGAGGAATTTACATGATAAACAATAGTCCAAGTCAGGGAAAAAGGCAGGCTTCTAAAGTGAAGGAAAGGACAGGGGCCTCTGATCTTGGCTGTGTACTTGACAGCCTTGTGAGCTCTGCCAGTCCCTGGAGAGACAGTGGCAGTCTCCTCACGGTTTGGGCTGGAGAGTGACTGTTAGCAATTTTAGCAGAAAGATCAGTTGCGTGTAATAGGACAGCAATTATAGGCAGGCTGGAAAAATGTCCTCTGTCCTCAGTACTCATGGCGGTTAGGACCTGTGGGATTTCCAGAGGGTGCCAACAGCCCTGAAGACTCCAGCGTATGTCTGGAATGCCTGTGAACAGTGGCGGTCTTTCCCTTTGCAGATGTGCAAGCTTGGGAAAACCTGGGAGCCCGGTGGCTTAGACTGATTTTACAGCAGGCAGAGAGGATGCCTGGAGTACTTCTAGTAGGGACACTGGCCTGAGTGGTTCCTATGTTTCCCCACATACAGAAGCCATCACTAAATAGAAGTCAGGGTGGGGCACCTGGGTGGCTCAGTTGGTTAAGCTATGGACCTCAGCTCAGGTCATGATCTCGCAGTTTGTGAGTTCAAGCCCCACATCGGGCTCTGGACTGACAGCTCAGAGCCTGGAGGCTACTTCAGATTCTATGTCTCCCCCTCTCTCTACCCCTCCCCTGCTCACACCCTGTGTCTCTCTGTCTTTCAATAAGAAATAAATGTAAAAGAAAAAATTTTTTGTTTTAAATAGAACTCAGAGTTGACCACCAGATGTCCCAGAAACCATTCCTGTAGCTGAGGGCAATCATGTGGAATGAAGTAGGGTCTCCCCTTTTAAATTTTTTGAATGTTTATTTATTTTTGAGAGAAAGAGTTTGAGTTGGGAGGAGCATAGAGAGAGAGGGACACAGAATCTGAAGCAGGCTCCAGGTCTGAGCTGACAGCACAGAGCCCGTGGCAGGGCTCAAACTCACAAACCTCAAAATCATGACCTGAGCTGAAGTAGGACGCCCACCAACTGAGCCACTCAGGTACCCCAGGTCTCCCTTTTTAGGGAGGGGAGTGAGATAACCCGATTTAAACTGTTAACATGACACAAGATGATGGAGGGGTTGGTCAGTGCCCAGCTGGTAGGTAGGTGGTGGGCCTGGAAATTACAAACTTGTCAGAGAGGACTACAGAGGTGAGTGGGGATCCTAATGTATCCAGACAGCAGCTGTGGG
>NW_024418134.1:0-5845 GCF_014898765.1 Herpailurus yagouaroundi | reverse complement strand
CCGCCCTTCCTACCCTCTTCCGTGGGCCTCTCGTCTGTGCTTGGCTCAGGCGACTCTGTTCTGCTAATCCTCTGGAGGTTTTCTGGGTTATTTAGGCAGGTGTAGGTGGAATCTAAGTGATCAACAGGACGCACGGTGAGCCCAGCATCCTCCTACGCAGCCATCTTCCCTCTCTCTCCAAGATTTGGAATTTTAAATATCCACATATCTGATGGTGAATTTCAAGTTTTGAGTTGTTGAACTGGCAATATACATGTTTACATAGATTTTTGCTAAATAAGCTTAATAGCAGTGTTTTTTGCAAGCAAGGAAAAAATCAGAAAAATGCTGATATCTATCATCTATCTATCTATGTATCTATCATCTATCTATGTCAAGGCATAGAAGATAATGTTTAGTTGACATTGTGTAACACATATAGGTAGTAAGCTGGAAAATATATTTAAAATACACTTACATAAGAATAAATGCAAAGTGATTTATCTTTCCAACAAAAGAGCCTGCTTGCGATTCTCTCTACCTCTCACTGCCCTTTCCCTACTTGTGCTGTCTGTATCTCTCAAATAAATAAATAAACTTAAAAAATCTAGTTAAATATAAATAGTGAATATTGTACATGAGAAAGACCAGATAATAGAGTTACAACATGACAGGATTTTGACCAAATTTACCTTTCTTAGAGCATCTTTGATGTCTGTATTTCTCAAGCTGTAGATAAAGGGATTTAGAGTTGGAAGTGTACCAAAGGGAAAAGATAGGCAAAGGTCCAGAAGAGATGGAATACCTGACTTGGGCCTCAAATAGTGTTCACTGGCAGTTGAGAAAAAATAAGGTTATGGTTAAGAGATGAGGCAGACAGGTGGAGAAGACTTTCGATATTCCCTGTGCTAGTAGGATTGTCAGGAAAGTCAGAATTACATAAGTGTAGGGCATTATGAAAGTAATAAAATATCTAAGAGCTATAAAATATGACAGTTGTGACAGGTTTTACAGTATGTTTGGCAAAGCATGAAATCTTCATTGAGGAAGAGACATCACAAAAATTTTTTTTTTGTAAGAGGAAGCTGGAAAAGGTTAATAAGAAGGTGTACATGGCCCCACTTATGCACCAGCTGAGCCAAAAGCTGCTGCAAGAAGTTCTGCACACAGAACTTCCTGTTTATGATGACCTCATAATGTAAGCAATAACAAATGGCTAGTTGGTGGTCATAGAGCATCACTGTAAGTAGGACCAGTTCTGAACATGCCATTTAAAGCAACAAAAACTTCTCTGTGACACAGCACAGAAAAGAGATGATCCTTGTGTGTTTTATTGAATGAATAATAGATTTGGGTACATTGTCAGATTTAGAAGGGAATCTAAAAGTGGGAGGTGTTTCAGGAAAAAATACAAGGAGAAAAAGATTGTGGTCATGAGCAGTTATGGTGATGATGTGGGTATTTCTCATTAGAGATGTCATCTAGTTCAATAAGAACAGAGTAGCATGTAACATTTGAAGGTCATGAATCTCTGAGAATCCAATGAGGATGAAATCTGTCATACTAGTGGTGTTGGCCATCTCCAATGTGGAGGTTCCTTCAGCTGAAGAAGTTAAGGGTAAAATTAAGAAAGATAAATTTGGTACTATCAAGATGAAGCAACATCTCAATTAAGTTTCAGTTTAAATATTTTTTTTCTAAACACAAATTTCCCATTCCCTTGACAGATGTGCATAATTGTTTGATAACTAGAGACATCAAATTTATTTTGAGACATTTTATATTTTCATATAAACATACTATCCATACTGAGGAATCTAAGAAACTCCCTATGAAAAGTCACTTGTTTTTTTATACAGCTTAACTTTTTAAATTTTTCTCCATTACTCACCATCAACGACTCAATAAATACATAAAGACATGTAGACAGGACATGAAAGAAGGCTGTTTTATGTTTAAGCTCAATTGAAGAACCTTATGTATGACTTGGAATTCCCTTGAAACTCTCATTTGTATGTGTTTACACTGCTACCAGCCTGTTGTTGTGAACAAAAATATGGATATAAAACCTTTGTCTACTATGAAAACAACCATATGAATCTCTAGGTCTATCCTTTATGGGGGTATTTAAAATTCTTGAAAACTTTAAATTATGGAAAAAGCCTAAATGTCCATCAACTGATAAATGGACAAAGAAACTCTGGTTTATATACACAATGGAATACTACTTGACAATGAGAAACAATGAAATATGGCCTTTTGTAGCAACGTGAATGGAACTGGAGAGTGTGATGCTAAGTGAAATGAGTCATACAGGGAAAGACAGATACGATATGTTTTCACTCTTATGTGGATCCTGAGAAACATAACAGAAGACCATGGAGGAGGGGAAGGAAAAAAAAAAGGTAGGAGAGGGAGTGAGCCAAACCATAAGAGACTCTTAAAAACTGAGAATAAACTAAGGGTTGATGGGAGGTGGGAGGTAAGGGAGGGTGGGTATTGGGCATTGAGGAAGGTACCTGTTGAGATGAGCACTGGGTGTTGTATAGAAACGAATTTGAAAATAAATTCCATATGTAAAAAAATCTTGAAAACTTAAATTCATGTATTTTATCAAATGTAGAAAAATTTTGTCTATTATTTTCTCAAATATTCTTTCTGCCACTTTCCCTCTCTCCATCTCTTTTTCTTTTCCCTTAGGCTCTTATAATGTGTATACTTGTCTACTAGATGGAATTCAATACATTCTTATGTCTCTGATTATTTCTATCTTAATTCTGATACCCAGATTTAGTAATTTCAGTTGTCTTATCTTCAAATTTTCTGATTGTTTCCTCTGTCTATTCAAATCTACTGCTGAATTTACTACTGAATGACTGATATCAGTTTGTATTCTTTCCAACTCTACTATTTCATTTGAGTCAATATCATAGTTTCATCATTTCGTTTGTATAATTTTATGCATATATTTTTCTGATTTATATTTCCATGTTTTTATTTGTTTGTTTTATAATTTTATCATATTTCATGTTTGTTGCTTTAAAGTGTATGTCTGGTCACTTCAAATTCTATGCTTTTTCTTGAATAATTTATGACGATTAATTTGTTCCTTTCAGCCATATTTTCCAATTTATTTTTCTTGTGTGTCATGATCTATTTGTTTGTGAATATTAGATGTTTGGCTATTGCAATGTGCAACTGGAAATTATATGGACAACGACATATAGAAAAAGGAACCTGGGCCACTTTTCTTCACCATACACAAAAAGAAACACAAAATGGGTGAAAAACCTAAACATAAGACAGGAAGACATCAAAATCCCCGATGAAAAAGCAGGAAAAGCCTCTTTGACGTCGGCCACAGCAACTTCTTACTCAACACATCTCTGGAGGCAAGGGAAATAAAAGCTAAAGTGAACTATTGGGACTCATCAAAATAAAAACCTTCTGCACACCAAAGGAAACAATCAGCAAAACTAAAAGGCAACCGACAGAATGAGAGAAGATATTTGCAAATGACATATCAGAGAAAGGGTTAGTATTCAAAAATCTATAGAGAACTTATCAAACTCAACACCTAAAAAACAAGTAATTCAGTGAAGAAAAGGGCAAATGACATGAACAGACACTTTTTCAAAGAAGACAAGCAGATGACAACCAACACACGAAAAATTTCTCAACATCACTCATCATCAGGGAAATACAGATCAAAACCTTGATGAGATACAACCTCACACCTGTCAGAATGGCTAACATTAACAACTCACACAACAACAGAGGATGTGGAGAAAGAAGATCTCTTTTGCACTGCTGGAGGGAATGCAAAAAGGTACAGCCACTCTGGAAAAAAGCATAAAGGTTCCTCAAAAAATTAAAAATAGAACTCACCCTATGATCCAGCAGTTGCATTACTAGCTATTTATCCAAGGAATACAGGTATGCTGTTTCAAAGGGGCATGTGCATCACAATGTTTGTAGCAATAATATCAACACTAGCCAAAGTATGGGAGAGCCCAAATGCACATCGGTGTAAAAATGGATAAAGGTGTGGTATATGTATCCAATGGAGTATTACTCAGTAATCAAAAAGAATGAAATCTTGCCATTTGCAGCTACATGGATGGAACTAGAGGGTATTAAGCTAAGCGAAATTGGTCAGAGAAAGACAAATATCATAACTTCACTCATCTGAGTGAAGAAATATTTTTCCTGCACTTCAAAGATTTTTGATCATTTTGTTTTCATTGTTATTTTCCCACATATTTTTAAGTTCTCTGTGATTTTTTTGGTGATCCCTTCATTGTTTAGTTTAGTATCATGTTATTTAGTATCCATGTACTTCTGTTTTGTTTTTTTTCCAGGTTTTGTCTTGTAATTGATTTCTAGTTTTTACCTTTTTGGTCAAAATGATGTGGGTATCATTTCAATCTTCTTAAATTCATTGAGACATATTTTGTTGTCTAATATGTGATCTATTTCCCAGAATTTTGCATGTACAATGGAAAAGAATGTGTATTTTGCTGTTTTGGGATCAAATGTTCTGTACCTATGTTTTAGGTCCATTTGCCCTGATGTGATGTTCAGAAACACTGTTTCATTACTTTTGTTTGGATTATCTATCCACTTATGGAAGTGGGACATTAATATTCCAACACATTTTATACTACTGTTAATTTACCTCTTTATGTCTGTTTTATTTGATTTATGTAATAGGTGTTCTGATGTGTTGCCTAGATTTTTACAGTTGTTATATCTTCTGGTTGGATTGATCCCTTTTTCATTATGTAGTGCCCAGATTTTTCTTTGGCTACACTCTTTGGTTTAAAGTCCATTTTTTTCTGATACAACAATGGCTACTACATCTTTCTTTGTTAATCTGTTCAGTCACCTTAAACCTACTGAATGAAGATTTTTTTCCATTTACACAAAAAGTAATTATTTATGGATGTGTGCTTATTCTCATTTTGTTGTTGTCTTGTTGTTTTTGTCATTCTTCTCTATTCCTTGTTTTCTCTCATTCTCTTCCTCTGTGGTTTATATAGTTTTCTGTCTTTAATATAATGCTTGGATTCCTTTCCATTCATTTATTTGGTGTGTGTGTGTGTGTCTGTGTGTTTCTATTATAGACTTTTGCTGTGTGGTTATCATTTGGTTCAAACATAACATTTTATGGGTATGGAAGTCTTTATTAAATTGATAGCTGCTTAAATTGAAACACATTGTAAATGCAGCAAATTTGTAATGCCCTCTTCATGTATTAGGCATGTGATGTCATATTTGACATACTTTTATTTTGTGTATCTCTACTAATTTTTATAAACATAATTTATCTTCTTTGTATTTTAACCTTCACATTAGCTTTATAAATTACTGATTTATTATCTTAATTGTGCATTTTGTCCTGTGATTTTTTTTTTTACCTTTTATAATTTTCTCAATTCTACTTATGGCCTCTTATTCCCAAAGACTTTCCTTTAATATTTCTCACAAGAATGGTTTAGCAGTGATGAACTTCTTTAACATATATTTCCCCAGGTAATGCTTTACTTCTCTTTCCATTCTGATGATAATTTTGCTGGATAGAGTATTTTTATTTCCAGTATTTTTCCCCAGTACCTTGAGTATATCCTGTTACTCTCTCTTGGCCTACAGATTTCTGCTGGTTAATAAGATGATATAGCTTTATTGAATTTCCCCAATATATAACTTTTTTTTCTTGGTGGTTTTATAAATATCTGTTTTAATGACTATTTCCCATTTTAATGATGATGTCTCTTCTGTATACCTCTGTGGGTTCATCTTGTAGTAGCTCTCTGTGTTTCTTTGATCTGGATGTCTGTTACCTTCTCCAGGTTAGAGCTGTTTT
>NW_024418133.1:0-2458 GCF_014898765.1 Herpailurus yagouaroundi | reverse complement strand
GTGAAGAAGGGTGCAGGGTCTGAGAAGCCTAAAGGGCTTCTGCATCCGGAGGCTGGCAGCCAAGTCTGAGGCTGAGGGGATTAGTCTGGCTGGCACCATCACCCTGGTGAGACCACCCAGAGTACAAAGCAGACCCTCTATTTCCTTGGGGGGGGGGGGGGGGGGAAGATTCCACCCAGCACACGTGCAGGAGGAAAGACTAGGTAGGATAGGCATTTTTATCTCTATCTCAGAGATATTAAACTTTGCTCACATAAGCTATTGCGTCACCATTTGTTCTGAACGTTAAACATCCTCACCCTTAAACCCCACAAATGTCCAAAGACTCTACTTAAAGTAGAAGGCTGGGGGGGGGGCGCCCCAGTCTTAGTGTCACAGATTTAAAGGAAATGAGATGCAGTTATCTACGGTAAATCTAAGAATCTGAGATACTCTCCCTAGATCTAAGAAAGAGAATCATTTCCTTGGGAAATGAGGAATTTTCCTGCTTTGCTCTGAAGCACGTTAAATCACTTCTTCCAACAGCTTAGCAAGACAGAATGTTACAGAACCGGTAATTCCAAGTTTTTATTCTGTGGCTTGTGTCCTGTCATTTAAGTGTGTTAATAAATTATCTTTCCTATTACAAGGATAACACTGTTCAGTGAAGTGTGACAATTGCTTCAGTGGTTTAACTCAGAGAATTAAATCTCACTTCTGTCTACAAGAACCCCACCTGCCCCCAAGGACAATAAATAACTACCACAGGACTGAGTGGCTTGTTAGCAGCTTTCTTCTTCTCAAAACATTTTCATAACGTATACATTATAAACACATAATAATTGATATATATTTTATTTATACAGAATAATGTATCGAAGTTCATGAGATTTGTTGTTTACCTTTATAAAGACTATGACCCCAGCTAGCTTGTGTAGGAAAAGAGAGTCAAAGACTTCAAGTCAGTGTAAAACCAAGGCGGTGCCAGGAGTACACAACTGAAGAGCCGGCAGCCAAGCAACCAGGCCCTGGAAACCAGATCTCGGCAGTGACAGCTCCTAACTCTGCCCAACACATACAATGTACGGGGCACAACGTGTTTGTGTCTCCATTCACTGAGTCCTCGAGACCAACCCTAGGGAGCCAGTATTACTGGTGTTCCCATTTTACAGATGAGAAAGCAAAGGCACAGAGTACAAAGCCAGTAAACAGAAGAGTCAGGACTCAAAGGCAGGCAGTCTGGCTCCAGAACCCGCCCTCTTCTCCACTCTTGGCAAGACAGCTGACTAGACAAAGTGCAGGCCGAGAGATCCACTGGCCTCTGTTCACTCACCGAGCAAGCGTGTGAGGGTCATCAAGTCTGCGCCCAGGACGCTTTATGCAGTCTCCTTGTTTTACAGTCACACCTCCTATCGAATCTCCTTCCCCTCCCCCAGCGAGAAGAAACACACCTAGCTCATTGTGAAAGGGGAGCCGCTGCCCGGGAACCACCTGCTGTTTACAGAGGCACCCTGGACCCACAGGCTCTAATTCCTCTCACTGGCTCCGAAGACAAATCTCCTATTGTCTGCACCATGGGAGGAACACGAAGCCTCGCAACTGTAGGTTTCTGCAGAGGTCATTGGAGGTTTGGTTAAACCCTACGACACCGAACGGAGGGCGGGCGGCGGGGGGGGGGGGCGCGGGGGGGGGGTGCGCTGCATTTTTGCTGTTGAAGGTTGCGCAGCGCCCACAGCAGCTGCTGGTGGGAGCAGCATGTAACACACCCACAGCTGCCGCGGCCTCGAAGCCGGCCGCACGTTTTAAAATAAAAGACG
The DNA here is from genome assembly GCF_014898765.1 of Herpailurus yagouaroundi. Classification (NCBI taxonomy): domain Eukaryota; kingdom Metazoa; phylum Chordata; class Mammalia; order Carnivora; family Felidae; genus Herpailurus; species Herpailurus yagouaroundi. Next base: position 662 of record NW_024418133.1, on the reverse strand, counting down.
TCCTGACCCCCAGATGCACAGCCTGCCTCACTCGTAGCCCTCGACACGGAACACGCGGCCTCCACCCACACCACTCCCGCAACCAGGAAGCAACCGAGAGAATCCCAGCTCCAGGAGGGCTGCGCCCCGGGGCGCCCCAGCCTGCCGCGCTGCAGAGGCCAGGTCTGCGAAGCCCTGCGGACACAGCCCGCACCCAGAGACGCGCGACACGACTCCCCGCGCCCGGACAAAGCCCCCACACCGCACCCCGCCCCGACTGAGCCCCGCAAACCACGCCGACGCCCCACACTCGGGCCCGCCCTCAGGCCGGGCACACTCACACCCACACTCACCCACGGCCGAGGCCACTCACGCTCACCGTCAGTGGGCCACACTCACGGTCACCCGCGGGCCGGGCACACTCGCACTCACGCCCACCACGGGCCGGGCACATTCACACCCACCTCACACACCCTGCCCCCCGCGCGGCCTCGACCCCCAGCGCCCCGCGCCCCCGCCCAACCCGGCCCGGCACACCCACGCTCCCTCCCCTCCCCGCCCCGGCTGCAGCCCCGTCCGCCCTTTCGGAGGCCGCGGGCCCGGACCTCGGCGAGGCCGGGCGGGGGCCGCAGCGCCGGCCCCTCCGCCATCTTCCTGGCCCGCGCCGCCCACCGCCCGCGCTC
>NW_024418132.1:0-1279 GCF_014898765.1 Herpailurus yagouaroundi | reverse complement strand
GAAAGAGAAGCATCAAGTCAATTTCGTTCATGAACAGAAGATGTAAAAAATCCTAAGCAAAGCTTTAGCAAACTGAACCCACCAGTATCTACAAAAGATGATCCACCATAAAGAAGTTACATTTATCCTTGGAGAATGAAGCTGGATTCACATTTAAAAAATACAGGTCGAAGGGGGCATGAGAGAGGTTTTTGTATCGGTAATATATTCTGTTGCTTGCTCTAGGTGCTAACTGAATGTGTATGTTTAATTTTTGAAAACTTATTAAGATACACACTTATGGTTTTGTCCTCTTGTGATTATAAACTTCACTACAGATTTTGAAAAAAGCATCTGCAAATAACAGTCACTGTATTAACAGACTGTTAAACAGACTCTTGAACATTTCAATAGAGACAGAAAAGTAAAATTCGATATTGATTCATGTTTTAAGACAAACTTATGAAATTAGAAATATAAGGGAAGCTCCTTAAAGCTATAAAGAGAAAGAAAGAAAGAAAGAAAGAAAGAAAAGGAAAGAGAAAAAAGAAAGAAGGAAGAGAAAAAGGAAGAAGAAAAGAAAGGGAGAAAAGAAGAAGAAAGCAGGGAAGGAAGGAAGGAAAGAAGGGAGGACAGAAGAAAGGAGGTAGGGAGGAAGGAAGGAAAGAAAACAGTGGAACACAACGAATACATTTTAATATGGAAATGCTAACCCAAAGGGGTCCAATTTTGCCATGTCTGTTCCACTTGTAGTGGACGTCCTAGCCAGTCAGTAAAGGTTTAAGAAACCTGTAAGTTGATTATTGTACTTCTCTTACTCAAAGATTCACAGAAACCTGCAGACGTCTAAAGACAAATTATTAGATATCACAGAGTTTAACACGGTGGCTGACCTTAAGGTCAATACAGTTTTTAAAAATCAAATGGATTTCTATAAATTAGATACAATTAGAAAATGTCATTTTAAATTTTTTTTTTCAACATTTATTTATTTTTTGGGACAGAGAGAGACAGAGCATGAACGGGGGAGGGGCAGAGAGAGAGGGAGACACAGAATCGGAAACAGGCTCCAGGCTCCGAGTCATCAGCCCAGAGCCTGACGCGGGGCTCGAACTCATGGACCGCGAGATCGTGACCTGGCTGAAGTCGGACGCTTAACCGACTGCGCCACCCAGGCGCCCCAGAAAATGTCATTTTAAACAGATATCAAGTACAAGAGCAACAATACTCTAGAGTATCTTGGGATATATGCCATAAAAGGTGTACAAGATCTGAATGTAGAAAAGATAAACCTAAATAG
>NW_024418131.1:955-3237 GCF_014898765.1 Herpailurus yagouaroundi | reverse complement strand
ATTCTTGACTGACACATTATCATTAAACACATTATCATTTACTAATAGTTAGGGTTTATTTTGTGTTATATAGATTCATAAGTTTTGAGAAATGTTTCATGGTATGTATCTACTATTGCAGTATCCTACAGAATAGTTACACCACCCTAACGTGCCCTGTGCTCCGACTAGTACCACTTCCTCTCTCCCCCTAAACCCTAAAAGCCACTGGTCTTTTTACTGTCTCCGAAGGTGTTTTGTTGTTGTTGTTGTTGTAGTTGTTGTTGTTGTCGTCATTGTCCTTGTTTTGTTTTCTTTTGCTTTCTTTGTTTTGTTTTTCCAGAACGGTATCATAGTTGGAAACGTAAAGCAAATGGCTTTTTCGTATTGGATCCCTTCACTTAGTAATCCACACTTAAGTTTCCTCCATGACTTTTAAGTAGCTCCCTTTCTCCCTCTTTCCTTCCCTCCTCTTCTGTCTCTCTGCCTCCCTTTCATTGCGGGAGTTCATTTTCTAAAACAGCTTTTAAAAAGCTGGTTTACAGAGAAAGACAGATACCATATAGTTTCACTCTTATGTGGATCCTGAGAAACTTAACAGGAACCCCAGGGGGAGGTGAAGGGAAAAAAAAAAAGAGGTTAGAGTGGGAGAGAGCCAAAGCATAAGAGAATGTTGAGAACAGAGAACAAACTAAGGGTCGATGGGGGGTGGGAGGGAGAAGAGGGTGGGTGATGGGTATTGAGGAGGGAACCTTTTGGGATGAGCACTGGGTGTTGTATGGAAACCAATTTGACAATAAATTTCATATATAAAAATATCAAAAAATAAATTCCTTGTAAAAAGGTAAAATAAAATAAAATAAAATAAAAAATAAAAAAATAAAAAGAAAGGCCCTATTTCCAAAAAAAATAAAAAATAAATAAAAATATAAATAAAAAAATAAAAACCTGGATTACAGAAAAAGACTGGAAAGTGCAGAGTTCCCCTGTTCTCCCTCCTACCCCCCAGAACATAGTTTTCCCTATTGTAGACTTCTTGTGTCAGTGTAGTGCATTTGTTACAACGGATGAGCCCATATGAAAACTATTATTAATTAAAGACTGAAGTTTACCTTAGCATTCACTGTGGTGTGCAGTTCGGTGTGTTTTGACAAACGCACAATGCCATGATCCAAAGCATTTCACTGTCTTACAAGATGTTTCACTGCCGTAAATATTCCCTGTGCTTCATCTATTATTCATCTCTCCCTTCCCCCCTGAGTTCCTGGCAACCACAGGTCTCTTTACCATCTCCATTATTTGAGGCAACACTTTTAACTGTTCCAGGTTTATATTATTTTGTTAGGAATCTTCATGAAGATCAGTAGTATAGTATACTCCTGCTTATTGATTTGTCAGTTTGAAGCACTGTCTACTGACTTCCTATGTGAAGTTGACGTATAGGTCGCTTAAGCCACCTGTCTTCTCTCTCCTCACCTTCCGATATATTCCCGAACTTCTATCTGTATACTGTTTCAGTCAGGTCCAGCCAGCCGGGGAGTCACTATAGGTTTTTTAAACATTTACACACGTGATGGCAAATCCCAGAAGCCAAACAAAGGATGGCGAAGCAATCAGGAGTTAGTATCATCAGAAAGCTGTTTCCATCCGCAGAGCTAGAGAAATTCAGAAACATACCTAGCAGGAACTGAGAACATGGGAGAAGAGGCTCTTGGAAATAAGCTAGAATTTGGAGGAGATAAAATTACTGGTAGGTAGTGGAGCGGGAGAGAGGAAAACCTCTGGGCTTATGTATGTATGTATGTATGTATGTATGTATGTATGTATGTATGTATGTAGGAATGTATGTTATTTGAGAGACAGACAGATATAGAGAGAGAGAGAGGGAGAGAGAGAGAGAGAGAGGGAGAGAGAGTTTGCTCAAGCAGGATGGGGGCAGAGAGAGAGAATAATGAGCTGTCAGTGAAGAACATAATGCTCATCTTAGTCTGATGAACTGTGAGATCATCAAATGAGCCAAAATCAAGAGTTGGATTCTGAGTTCACCGAGCCACTCAGGTACCGCACAAGATGTAATTTTAAAACAAAGACCTATTTCCCTTAGCTGTACTATCATTTTTCATTCCTTATATTGTAAGATAAAGGTCTTCCTTAACCTTGCTGCACTTTTGCTCTGTCTCCCATCAGCTTTGGGCTTCTATTTGCCATTGTTGTTAACACTGCTGTTATGCTCTGAAATCAAGTGTCTTTAGATATTTCAAGGTTGATTCTAAAACTTGAAAACTAATAAATGGTTTAAATTA
>NW_024418131.1:537-855 GCF_014898765.1 Herpailurus yagouaroundi | reverse complement strand
ACTCTTTTCCTGGAGTCCTTGGACCTGCTGAATGAGGACATCTCTAGCATCAAGTTGAAATGGATCCTTTCTCTTTGTATTCCATCAGTGCTTTAAACCATGCCATGTTTCACTTGGCTCATTCAGACTAAGGCCGTCTTATGGATATTTTCTGGTTCTCCTTAATTTTCTAAGTTCACGTCTTTGTTTTATTGCACTTTTTCAGTGTTCTCAAATCATGCCACTTATGACATTTTCCTGCTAACCTTTTAGCAGTCTCTTACTGGACCCTTCTCTTTTCCTGCCTCATTTTTGTGTTGACTCTGTAGGTCTGCTTCA
>NW_024418131.1:0-437 GCF_014898765.1 Herpailurus yagouaroundi | reverse complement strand
CTAATGAATGGTTTAAATTATTGGGATTATTAAATATTATGCAAACAGTAGAATTACTACTCTTTTCCTGGAGTCCTTGCACCTGCTGAATGAGGACATCTCTAGCATCAAGGTGAAATGGATCCTTTCTCTTTGTATTCCATCAGTGCTTTAAACCATGCCATGTTTCACTTGGCTCATTCAGACTAAGGCCGTCTTATGGATATTTTCTGGTTCTCCTTAATTTTCTAATTGCACTTCTTTGCTTTATTGCACTCTTACAGTGATGTCAAATCATACTACTTATGACATCTTCCTGCTAACCTCTTAGCGGTCTCTCACTGGACCCTTCTCTTTTCCTGCCTCATTTAGGTGGTGATTAAGTAGGTCTGCTTCATAGCTTCCTTCCTGTGATTTTCCTCTGCTACGCTCCCAGTTTGTTTCCATGCTTTCATGGT
>NW_024418130.1:0-8400 GCF_014898765.1 Herpailurus yagouaroundi | reverse complement strand
TTGTGGGGCGCCTGGGTGGCTCAGTCGGTTGGGCGTCCGACTTCAGCTCAGGTCACGATCTCGCGGTCCGTGGGTTCGAGCCCCGCGTCGGGCTCTGGGCTGATGGCTCAGAGCCTGGAGCCTGCTTCCGATTCTGTGTCCCCCTCTCTCTCTGCCCCTCCCCCGTTCATGCTCTGTGTCTCTCTGTCTCAAAAATAAATAAACGTTAAAAAAAATTAAAAAAAAATATCCCTTGTATTATCAATTATCTGAATATTTACAGGTCAGAAAGAATGGCCTCAAACATTCCTTGGTAGAAATTACCAGGAAGGTCACCTAATCTTCCTCAACCCCCACTTTTTTACATGGAAATACAAAACTATTGTAAAGATCATATAAAAGAATGCACATAAACTTCTTCGCATGTTGCCAACCAATAAAAGTCATCTATCATAGTCATTACTGTGATCATGAACAAAATGCATTTCCCTCACATTATGAACAGTCCACCTTATAAAGAGAGTGGTTTTAAGAAGTAAGGCTATAGGGGCGCCTGGGTGGCGCAGTCGGTTAAGCGTCCGACTTCAGCCAGGTCACGATCTCGTGGTCCGTGAGTTCGAGCCCCGCGTCAGGCTCTGGGCTGATGGCTCAGAGCCTGGAGCCTGTTTCCAATTCTGTGTCTCCCTCTCTCTCTGCCCCTCCCCCGTTCATGCTCTGTCTCTCTCTGTCCCAAAAATAAATAAACGTTGAAAAAAAAAATTAAAAAAAAAAAAAGAAGGCTATAATGTAAGAATAGTCAATATTTCACAATATAGGCATGTAACTCATACTCCTATCACAATACAGACTATTTCCACCATCCCAGGTTTCTCTGTGTCTCTCTATAGGCAATCTCTTTCTGCCAATCCTGGTCACTGGAAACCTCTGATCTATTTTCTGTTACTGTAAGCTTGGCATTTTAAAATTTTAATATAAATGGATTCATACAATTTTTTGTGTCTGGCTTCTTTCACTAAACGTAATGCTTTAGAAATTCATCCTTGTTAATTTCTTATTATTTCTGAATAGCAGTATTTTGATTCTGCTATACAACAGTCCTGCAAAAGCTAAAACCCTTAACTTTTCTTGCACTGAAAAGTAGCTACTATTAGGTTTACAAATACAGTTAGTATATGCTTAGATTTTCCTTAATTTTTAAAATTTTATTACTGTTAATTCCTTTTTGCATCTTAGATATTCCATCTGAAATAATTTTCTTTCCTACTAAAGTACATTTTGCAGAATTTCCTCTAGTTCAGCTTGGAGATAAACTCAGTTTTCATTGGTCTGTAAAGATATCTATTTTACCCCATTTTAATGCTAATTTAGCTAGGTATAAGATTTGAGATTGACAATGGGGGCAGAGATAACTATCCACAAGAGACGCCCACCTAGCTTTCAAAGTGCAGAATTATTGCAGGGAATTCATATATATATATATATATATATATATATATATATATATATATCCATCTAGGGGTTATATTTATCAGTCTCCTTTGCATGTAGGGGGTCCCATATTTTCAGTTCTTTCCAACACATTGGGAGAAGCAAAGCTTTTCACTTCCAGTCCAAAGTATTTAAGAAGAATTTTGCTTTCAGGGCTCCTTGGGTGGCTCAGCTGGTCAAATCAAGAGTCAACACCAAAAATGCCTATTTGAAATTCACATGAGCAAGAAATTATTTCTATTGTGGTAACATACAGGTATTTCTGATTTTAGTTGTCATAGCAGTTCGTTTTTAATTAATACAAAAATTATTTCTTCTCTGCATTGAGAAATTATTGTTCAGATGTATACTGGCTTCTAGAGTTGCTATTGAAAAATCTGATGTCAGTGTTATTTTGTGATTTTCTAATAGCTTGCCTGTCTTTTTTCTCTGACTAATTTTATAATCTGTTGGTGTTCTGCAATTTTCCTGTACATCTCATCTCATGGTTGATACCTTATTTATCTTGTTTTGCACTTATTGTCCTTACTAAACATGAGTATTTAGTTCCTTTTGCAATTTTGTATATGTCTCAGATTTTATCTTTTCAAATATTACTTCTGCTTTATTCTTTTTACTTTCTTTATCTGTAACTTTATGTATTTAAAAATTTAGTATTCTGTTCCCCATTCTCTACATTCATTTTTTAGTATTTTCAATCTCTGGTAATTTTTTAGCTCTTCCTTGTGTTCAATCTCTCACTTATGTTTAATCTGATGTTTAACTCACTTATTAAATTTTAATTTTATTGATTATACATTTTGTTTTCACTTCTAATAGTACTATTTGGTTCTTTATCAAATCTGTCCACTCTCTCTCAAGGTGCCTGGGTGGCTCAGTCGGTTAAGTGTCTGATTCAGGTCATGATCTCATGGTTCATGAGTTTGAGCCCCACGATGGGCTCTGCACTGATGGCACAGTGCAGAGCCTGCTTGCAATTCTCTGTCTCCATCTCTCTCTCTGCTCCTCTCTCTGTGTCTCTCTTAAAAATAAACATTTAAAAGAAATCTGTCCACTCTCCTTGAATAATATCTTGTTTCTTGCTTTTAATTTGTATTTCTTCCAAAATTTCACATATATTTATTTACATAGTCTATGTGATAAGTTCATTATCTGAAAATCCTAAAGCTTTATTTCTGTTTATTGTTCTTGCTGACCTTAATGTGGGGCTTCCTTCGTATGTGTTTTGTAATTGTGGACTGTGGACTCATGCTGACAAAGTTTAATCAGTAGATTCATATAAAACTTGAGATGAGGGTGCTTCCCTCCAGAATGGAATTAATTTTGCCTCTGTAGGGTACCTTAGGATAATAATCCAGGACAAATTTAAAATAAATTTCTCAGAGTGGGTTTGCTTTGCCTCATCAATGATACAAATCTGTATCCCACACCAATATGAAGGGATAATTAGTTTCACTTCAATACTTTTTTCTGCTGTTAAGCTCCTATAAAGTAAAACTGATTTATTAACAAATGTAAAATAACATATATATCTATCATCTATCTCTATCTCTTTTGTCGTTTCAATGGAAAGGATGTCGAGAATCATATTCACTAAATGTTCATACCAGTTGTACCTAGATGATGCAATTTTGAATGATATGTTCTGTTTTCCACTCTGTGTTTTTTCTGTTTCTTAAACAGTTTATAATGAATATGTATTTTGGGTGTTATCGAGAAAAGCAAACATGTTTTAAGGAGTGGACTATAGTACTACTTATATAAAAATAGGGAGTACTTAATATATTACAAGATTGGACATAAGAAGTTGTTTCTTTTTTCAAGGAGTTTCAAAGATCTAGGAATATAACAGGAGAAATATCTTTTTTTTTTCTTACTTTATGAATGCGGCAACCCAATTATATGTGTAAAGCTGGTAATTCGAGAGATTCTTGTTGCAGGACTGTTGTATAGCAATTGGAAAGCACTTCTACTGAAATGACCTAGATAATTGGAATGAAGAATTAATTTAGTAGATGGTTTTTTGATTCTAAATAAACATGTATACTGCTATATTTTATGAAAATATTGAACTTTCTACTACATAGTAGTATATTATTTTGTACATTATTATAGTATACAATATATTATATACAGTAGCATACGGTTTTATACATTATTATAAATAACTGTATAAGCATGTTTTCTGTTGTTTATATTTAATGACATTTAAATTATGAAACAAGATTTTTTTTACAGTCCTCCAACAAAGTGGGAATGCAGTTTGAAATACTTAAGTGAAAATGACTCTGTCACCCCAACACTGATGCCATATTCATGTAAGAAGCTTGAACTGACTTGAAAAAATATGTTCATCCATCCTATCCCTTTTTGTGTAATCAAAAGTCCTCTCAATATAAATTTATCCTTAGACCTGAAAAATCAAATAAAGCACTTTTCAATCAAGAACTTTTTCTTATAGCCCTGGCCTTAGAAAAAATTGCCAAGTTGAGAATTCATGATGACTGTGTAGGGAGCATTTAAAATATAGCCCCATATTATAGAAGATGCAGTAATTCAATATACAGCCTGTGTTTGTCCCAAAATATATATCACTGCTACTTCTCTAAGACCTCATATTGTTGGAAAGACAATAAAAATAATGATTAGAAGTCCCCTTGCATTTGCTTAACAAACCTTTTTTTTTCTTTTTTACAATCAGTTTTCTTTTTAATTGAAGTTTAGTTGACACTTAACAAACTTTTATTTTTGACTGCCAGGTATTTGAAAGCCTTTGTTCAAGACTCCAGAGAAGGTACAAATATGACATAATCTATTCCTTCTCCTTCAATTTTATCCATAGCAAATCAAAACACCACTGATCCTTGGCATTTATTTATAAACAGGCTTACTATCCCCTTAGTTCCAGTCACTTGGAAATTATTATTTTCCTATTATACTCATACATTAGAGGTAATACCAGCATTAAATAAATTCTATATGTAGTCCCAGCCACTAGAATCAGAAATATGGCTCTACCCTAAATAGTGCTTTTTCTCCCACTCTCTCTTTTAAAGTTTTTCTTTATGACACTATCTCAAAAAACCCATGATATATTTATATTACAGCTTAAAAAAAAATCTCATTTACATTCCAATCCCATTTTTCTGAAAATGTGACTTATGTCCAAAATAGATACATGGTAAGTATTTTAGTCTCACTATCTAAATATGTGCAAATCAACATTTAGCTTCGGTTAGTACTGATGGTAACTAAATTCTTGCAACCCTTGTGAATAGCATGGCAGTTAGGTTTGAACAGATCTGTTGAATCCCAATTCCATCACATACTAGCCTTGTATTCCCAAGTAAGGTAATTTCCCTGAGAGTTTCTCCATTTGTACACTAGGAAAAGGAAGAAACCTTTCTTCATTTGTAAAATGAGGACGGAAAAACAAATAGGGCTAGAAAAAAATTATATGAGTAATATAAGCATCTGTTTGATTCCCTTTGAACCAGGTATGTATCCCCAGGCTGATCAATCACAAAGCACGATTATAAGAGAATAAGAAATTGTTGAATAACCTCCCTGAAAGGTATCTACTTTACTTTATCTACTTTACTCTAGAGTCTTTCTTTTTCTGCTACTATATGTTTTTGTTTCTTCTCTTTCTACCTTTGAACAACCCCAGCACTACCCTGCTGAGTGAAACATCTTTATCCTGAGCAAAACAGTTTATAGTTTCTTCTTCTTGTAAATAGAAATGGTTAGTTATTTTCTTCCTTGTACAGTGTTCCAGGGGAATAGATCTAGAAATATTAAATATATTTAGAAAACTGCTTATTGCAAGACCCCTTTGTTTTCCACTTTAAACATTTTCAGTTGTGGAGCAGAATGAAATACATCTTCCATCCACAAGGCTGCACCTAAAACGTGTTATGTGGAAGAAAAGCCTTCTTCCTAATTCCCACTCTTTGCTGGGTTTATATTGATATAGTCATTTAACTCAGAGTAAATTATTCCTAAAATAGATGACGATGGTAATTCAAATAGAAGTTTCCATATCTTTGGTTGAAAATAAGAGATATAGTTTCTATCATTGTTGCATTTTCTTAACTCCTAGGGCTTTTTACGAGGTTCTCAGGGTTTGAGATTAAGGTGGGTGGGATAGATGATTCATGTTATAAGCATTAATCAGAGAATAAAAGAAAATGCCATTAGTATTTATATGAAATCATAGTTTATGGAAATTAAGGCTCTAACCTTTTAAATATATCCATACCATACAAAATTCTCCTGTCTTCTGATTTCACACATGGATGAGTTCAAGGAGCTCACATTTAGAGGAATACTTCATTCCTCAATGCCCTCAGTCCCTACACTTAATTAGAAGATGACCAAGCTTCTCTTGGTTCTTACACATAATCTGAGCTGTAGCCAGCAGCTCCCCAATTCCTGAATCATGAAATCCATTGCTCTTGAGCTCTTGATCACGACTGTTCTGCTGCCCTTGGACCTATATAGTGCTGCCCGGGCTGCTCTCCATCCTTGATGTCTCTGGCCATTGACACCTTCTACCATCAGGCCATCGACCTCTGCTGTTCATCTCCTTCTTTGGGTAGGAGAATTCCTCTCACTTCGTGATCAGTTCATTTAGGTTGATTCTTACAGAGAACTGTTGACCCTCTTCTTTTTGTCCTTTACATCTCGGTCCTCTACTTTTCAGGCCACAAAAGTACTTTGGGAAGGTCTAAGGAGATGGCCAAGTAAGGATTCCATTGTCCCTGCAGGCATTGTTCCTGCCAATACTGATATCTGTTTTCAGTCTGACCTATTCTGCAAGACTTCTTGACCCATGATGCTTTTTTTCCCCAGCATCTCTGTTTTCTTCTCTATGTCTTGTTCCTATACAATATTCTGTATACTAATTATAGGCTAGAAACAAGTGTTTTTTTTGTTTTTTTGTTTTTCTCATGAGATCCTTGAGCCCTATGTAAATTAAGTAGTATTCCACTCAGGCCTTTTCCCTCAATCTCCCAAACTTTCTGTGGCCAAATAGAAGCAAGTGTTTCCTAGAATGAATGGTGGACTTCCCGAAGCGTGATGTTCACTAGCCTCCATTATAACTTTGCCAAACCAAAAACATTCTAATGCATGAACACCCGTCATCCATATCACCTGGAGACTCTATGTGTGTGTAACATGTTTTTTATTGTGTTAAAATACACATACTATAAAATGTATCATTTTAACCATTTTTAAGTGTACAATTCAATGGCATTAAATATGTCCACAATGTTGTACAACCATCACCACTGTCAATCTCCAGAACTTTATCATCTTTCCAAACTGAAACTCTATGCCCATTAAATAATAACTCCCCAGTCCTCCCTCTCTCCAGCCCCTGATAACCACCATTCTACCTTCTGTCTCTACGAATGTGACCATGCCAGGTATAAGTGGAATAATATACTATTTGTCCCTTTATGTCTGACTTATTTCATTTACATAATATTTTTAAGTTTATCCATGTTGCAGCATGTATCAGACTTTTATTTTCTCAAAGGATGAATCATATTCCATTGTATGTATATACCATATTTCATTTATCCATTCAACTGTCAGTGGAGTTTTTACAGTTTTTACCTGTGGCTATCAGAAATAATGCTGCCATGAACATGGACGTACAAATATCTAATCCTAGCCTAGTTTCAACTGAAAAACAAAAACAAATACGTAGTATACATGTATGGACCCATTAAAATTAGGCAGATGTTATTCAGATATTTTATGTAAAAACAGGTTCTGGATGGGTTATTTAAGTGAATGAATTAAATCATTTATTAGTATAAATTCATTCATTTAGATTCATTGGTTAAATCATTCATTCAAATTATTGGGAAGGCAGTAATATAAATATGAATATGGAAAGGAAGACAAGGAAGTGAGTATCCAAAACAATTTGATAATTATTATATTAGAATGGTTATCTACACCATGTGCTGTAGGAACACAGGGAAGGACACTTAAGAGATGCAGGAAGTCTTCCTGAGGAAGAAAAAATACTGGAACTGAACCTGAAACATAAGTAGGATAGTCTCCCTAGAGATTGGGAGAATGGGGGAGGATTTGTCCCAGCTAAGAAGCAAAATGCTAAAAATCATGAAGCCTGGAAAAGTAGAATCAGGGAATGGTAAGTAGTTAATACGGTAACAGCACCATGTGAAAACTGAGAAGCAGTGGGGGCCGCGATCGGAAGTAGACAAACAAAAGATCATAAAAGGCTTTATTCCTACTTGTGCAAAAGGAGTTTGATTTTTGTTATCCTAAAAGCAAGTCTGACAATGCAGCTAGTTCTCCTGAATTTTAAAATACAGTTTGATAAAGAAAATGCTTCTTGCATTAGTTTGGATCCAGTCTTGTTTCCTGACACACGGGGCACAGCACCACCACCTACTCAGGAACAAATTGTGCCAATACTTAATAACAGTCCGCCCACAAGGACTTTTAAAATCAGTATAATTATGAGAGATTATAGGTCTTTCATGTTAGCAATTAATTTGTTCGCTGTTTTTATCATTGATAAATGAAGAATGAATACGAGATTGTCTAGAAGTGCCCCACATTCTAAACAGAATTTTTAAATTAAAATGGTTTAAAAATCCTGTTTTGTTCTGAGTCAAACCAGGACTATTTTGTAAATGATTGATAAGTGTTACATACCTGCAGCCTACTTTCTGTTTGATAGACTCTACCTTCTTAACTAAGGCATGTCTCTTTACATTCAGTGAATGCTGGTGGCTTGACAAAATTAACGAGTTATATGATAAAAGGTGTTCAAAGGTCTATCCACTTTGCTGGCCCCACTCTATATAACTTCCAGACCACTATAGTCCAGTGAGACTATGTTGACCCACATATCAGCTGGGGGCATGAGTTGGAAATGAAGCAACA
>NW_024418129.1:1054-3835 GCF_014898765.1 Herpailurus yagouaroundi | reverse complement strand
TATCCCCTCACCCCTATCAGAATGGCTAAAATGAACATCTCCGGAAATGACAGATGTTGGCAAGGATGCAGCGAAAGGGAACCCTTTTGCAATGCTGGTGGGAATACAAAGTGGTGTATCCATTGTGGACAATAGTATGGAGATTCGTCACCAAAACAAAAAATAGAACTACACTAGGACCCAGCAATTGCACTACTAGGTATTTATCCAAAAGATACACGAACGCTGACTCAAAGTGGCACGTGTACTCCAATATATCTAGCAGCATTATCAACAATAGCTAAGTTAGGCAAAGAGCCCAAATGACCACTGACAGATGAATGGATAAAGAAGAGATGGTATATTCATACAATGGACTATTACTCGGCGATCAAAAAGAATGAAATCTCGCTCTTTGCAACAACGGGGATGGAACCGGACTGTATTAAGCTAAGCAAAATATGTCAGAGAACGACACACATCCTATGATTTCTCTCGTCAGTCGAATTTAATAAAACTGATGAACATAGTGCAAGGAAAGCAGAAATAAGATACACACAGAGAGAGAGAGTCAAATGATAAGAGACTGTTAAATAGAGGGAAGAATCTCAGGGTTCCTGGAGGGTTACTGAATAGGGGTATGGGCTAAATGGGTGATGGGCATTTTGGGTGGACCTTGGGATGAGTATTGGGCATATTTTGTACTTGATGGATCACTAAATTCTACTGCTGAAACTGTATTCCTCCATAAGGTAACTAACTTGGGCTTAAATTTTAAAAAGAAGAAATATTAAAAATAAGTAAAGAAATGTACCTCCAGTCAAAAGTAAAGAATATTTCAATTGGGCTCTTGAGTGGAAAGGAAAGACTAAAAGTGTTACAGACAAGAAAGGATCAGAGAAAACATCAAGAAACAATGACAAAACAACTAGTAGAATGGGATTAAATATATACCTAGCAATAATCACTCTGACTATAAACGGACTAAATGCTCCAATCCAAAGACATTGGATAGGGCGTCAGAATGGACAAAACAAACAAACAAACAAGCAAACAAAAAACAATGTCTATCTAGATGCTGCCTACAAAGCCTTATTTGGACTGAAGTCTCCTGCAGATTTGTTATTTGTTTTTAATTTTTTTTAATGTTTATTTATTTTTGAGACCGAGAGAGACAGAGCAGGACGGGGGAGGGTCAGAGAGAGGGAGACACAGAATCTGAAACAGGCTCCAGGCTCTGAGCTGTCAGCACAGAGCTTGACGCGGGGCTCGACCTCACGGACCGCGAGATCATGACCTGAGCCGAAGTCGGCCCCTTAACCGACTGAGGCACCCAGGCGCCCCACGTCTCCTACAGATTTGAAGTGAGGGAATGAAGAAATATTTATCATGCCAATCATGTCAAAAGAAAGCCAGTAGCAATACTTATATCAGGCAAAAGAAACTTTAAAACGGAGACTCTATTTTGGTAGCCTTTGGGTAAATACCTAATAGTGACATTGCATGCACCCAATATTTATAGCAGAATTATCCACAGTAGCCCAACTATGGAGAAAGCCCAAGTATCCATCAACTGATGAGGGTTTAAAGAAGTTGTGGTGTGTGTGTGTGTATGTATACGTATGTATAAGCATATGGACATATGTGTATGTTCATATATACACACATACGTATGTACAATGAAATATAACTCAGCTTCAAGAAGAATGAAATCTTGCCATTTGCAACGATGTGGATGGAGCTCCAATGTATTATGCTATGTGAAATATGTCAATCAGAGAAAGACACATATATGATTTCACTCATGTGGAAGTGAAGAAACAAAACACATGAAAACTAGGGAAGGAGCCAGGACAAGAGAAGCGTGGTAACAAACCACAGGAGTCTCTTAATGTTAGAGAAAAACAAAAGTGAAAGTTGATGGAGGGAGATGGGTCAGCGCTGGGCTAGATGGAGGACGAGTATTAAGGAGAGAACTTGTTGTGATGAGCACTGGGTGTTGTATGTAAAGGATGAATCACCGAATTCTACTCCTAAACCCGAGAATGCACTGTATGTCAACTAAGACTTAAATTAAAAAACATACATACATACATACATACATACATACATACAGCTATAAAAAGAGATGAAGACAGACACGATCTCATACTAAAGGGGACAGCCAAACAAGATCCAATGATTGTAAATTTTGATGCACCCAACATGCGATCACCAAGTATACAGAACATTTAGCAACAACCGTAAAGGAACTCATTTATAAGAATATGATGATAGTAGAGGACTGTAACACAGATGGAAGTATCTAGCAATACAAGCCTACCTTAAAGAGCAAGAAAAATCTCAAAGAATCCTAACTTACACCTAAAGGAATGAGAAAAAGAGCAGCAGAAGGAAGGAAATAATAGAGTTTAGGGCAGAAATAAGGAATAAAGAAACCAAAAAGACACTAGACCAAATCAATGAGACCAGGGACTGGTTCCTTGAAAGCAGTAATCAACTTGAAAACCTCCTAGGCAGACTCTTCACAAAGAAGACAGAAAGGACTCAAAGAAACGAAATCACAAATAAGAAAGGAGAAATGACATTCAACACCACAAAAATACAATTAGAAGATAATATCATGAACAACTATATGCAACAAATGGGACACTCAGAGAAAAATGGACAAATTCCTGGAAACACACACACTACCAAAACTGAAACAGGAAGATACCTAAAATCTGAAAACAGAAAGATACCCCATCAGTAATTTAAAAAATCTCCCCCCAACACAAGAGTTCATGGCCAGATGGCTTCATT
>NW_024418129.1:0-954 GCF_014898765.1 Herpailurus yagouaroundi | reverse complement strand
GCCATCATTAACCTGATACCAAAACGAGATGAAGCCTCCACTAAAACCGAACACTGCAGTGGCGCCTGTGTGGGTCGGTCGGTTTACTGTCCAACTCTTCATTTTGGATGAGGACATTATCTTGTGGTATGTGGGTTCGAGTCCCACGTTGGGCCCTGCCATGACAGTGTGGGGCATGGCCAGGATTCTCTCTCTCCCTGTCTCTCTGCCCCTCCCTCACTTTTATGTACTCTATCTAAGGAAGGAAAGAAGCATTGAAAAAGATGTTGAAAAAAATTTTTAAATAAAACTGCAGAGCAATAGCCTGATGACTATGTATGCCGATTTTCTCATTAAAATACCTTCAAATTAAAGTCAACACTACATGGATAGAATCATTTACCATAATCAAGTGGGATATATTCCAGGGCTGCAAGCGTGGTTCCACATTCACATATCAATCAACATGCTGCACCACAGTAATAGAAGAAAGGGTAAGAACAATAGGATGCTTTCAACAGATGCAGGAAAACTATTTGATAAAATGTCACATCCATTCATGATAAAGACCCTCAGCAAAGTACATGGAGACTCAACCTACCTGCACATAATAAAGGTCGTCTATGAAAAACCCACGGCTCATCTCATCCTCCATGGGTAAAAATTGAAAGTTTTTCTTCCAAAGTCAGGGACAAGATAGGAATGACCCCTCTCACCACTGTTATCCCACATAGTACGGGAAACCCTAACCACAGCACTCAGACAACAAATCGAAATAAGAGGCATCCAAATCGGCAAGGAAGAGGTAGCACTTTCGCTGTTTGGAACTGACATGATAGGTTTTATAAAAAACATGAAAGAATCGATATATGAATTCGACAAGTCACCATCTACAGAAATCAAGGAACATAGATGTATTGAATTTCTAACAAATCATGAATTAACACAGAGAGAAAGTAAGGGATCCATCCCACT
>NW_024418128.1:0-1923 GCF_014898765.1 Herpailurus yagouaroundi | reverse complement strand
CTATAAGGTCAAATCCTTATTTGTTGTTAGTTCCTTCCAGAGACAGGGTCTCCACGATGCTATCGATTCTTTCAGTGGAATCCTGCCCATGGGCTGCACAAGGAACTCCATGATACGAATTCATTGCTTCCTCAAATGATGGGTTTTGTGACAAGTTATGTACTGTGAGCTTGTGTTAGAAATAGTCCACATCATTCCCAATCTCAAGGCTTGTTTTGGACAAAGAATGAAGATAAAAAGCAACGAATACATAAAAGACTTTTGTAAGAAGCTCAGCGTAAATACGGCAGAAGAAAAGATAGGGGGAAAATGTCTTTTCATTTCATGTTAACAGCCAAAGAGAAAAAGCTTCTTTAGATTTCAAGATGAAAGGAATAATATCAGTACACAAAGCAAGCTTTAACGGTGAGCTTTATCATCGTGTCAGTAGGGCTTTTGAGTACAAACTCTACTGATTATGGTATTTCTCATAACTCCTTGCTGCCCTAGGGAAAAGTACTTCATTGCCTAACTTTTATCTGAGTTCATGGCTATTTTCCTTTCATTTTTAAAGCTTAGCTTATCTTAGTTCATCAAATAGTTTTTTTTTCTTTCTCTGATGACAGAAATCTCATTTAAACTCCTGAACGTACTATTACCCTTGACAGGTACCTAGCATTCTGCCTCGCACATCTACTTACTTATGTGGGGAAAATGAAAACAAACAAACAAAAAAACAAACAAAAACACAGGCATTTGTTTCTTCACCATCCACAGACAGAATAAACTCTTAACGGAAATAATAAAATATTTGGGCACTGAACATGTGACTGCTCTTAAATGTTCATATATTCAAATTGAGGACATTTTTTATTTGACAGGTTTGGTCAATTGCCCAAGAGAACGATTCAAAAATAAAGAGAACACTGTGAATCAATGTGTTAGGAAGGTCATGAAAAAATTGGAGACTATGATCCAGATCTTAAATAGCTCTGAATGTATACTCACAAAGACTTAACCACTTTGGATAACCAGGTTGAAAATAGTGCTTTGAAAGTCCATAGCTGTAGCATTCGAAGGCAGGGTTTCTTACAGTATGGTCTGATACCTCTCCCTAATCAACGGAATCATGGAGGGCTTACTACATGTACGGATTTCAAATTCACACCGAATTCTACATTTTTAGGTAATGTGTCAGTTTTTGTTAAGATAACCCAAACTAGTAACAGAATTCCAATCTGCAAAGGACACACGAGCCCCACTGTCTTTAGCATAAAGTTTGGGTTGCTCTGGTAGGTGGATGAAAGCAACAAAACACAGAAGTCTCAGGGAGAAGTGGAGACTTGAAGTGTTTTAAATGCATACTGTCTCATTTCTCAGGGAGGGCACAGAGACGGCTTGATGGCACCCAAATCAGGTGTTTCTGTCTGAACCCGTCCTGCTACCCAGGCCGCAATCAACCATAAAGATTATCCAGAGAAATGATCTGCATCTGCATCGGCATCCATCTGTATCTGCTGGAGATTCCCTGACTAACACAATTCTCATTGCTGTTGGGGCTCTTGGTGTGGGGTGGGAGGTAGATAAACGGAGAGAATCAGACAAGCCCAAGTGGCCAAGAACTGGATGGAGTCCACCCTAACTGTTACCATGGCCATATCGAAGTTTCCAGAGCTGATGATGCTACATGCGGGGCCAACATTGTTCTGTGATGATATTGCAGTTGGTATATGATGCTAAGAATTAAAACAAGGAAACGTGGTAACTTAGTATATATTATAACGTGTCAACAAGAAGGCATAGAAAAATCTTGGTTTGTATTTTGTTGGCAATTACTAATAGATATGAAATTTACCGTGCCTCCTAGGAGGCAAGGTCCTTGCCAACAGAAATACAACGCTAATATAGGAGCACCTTCCAAGGGTTCATCTGAGAGTATACTGA
>NW_024418127.1:0-1816 GCF_014898765.1 Herpailurus yagouaroundi | reverse complement strand
GGGCACATCCCTGGGTATCTGCAAGAGCATCTCTGACTCAGAGCACCCCCACCCCCACCCCAGGATACCTAGCTGACCTTGGGGAGGTGGTGATACAGGCTCCAGGCCCAAGTTCCTTCCAGTATGATAACGTACAAGTAGAGGCAAATTAAGGACATTCAGAATCAGTGAGGGTGGAGGTGGAAGGCACTGGAGGCCAGGGGAGTGGGGAGGCATGGCTCAGCCAAACCCTGAAATCAGAGATGATTCATATTTGAATAATGTGGGAGGGATGAACTCAGAACAGCCAAGAGAAGAGGCTAACTCTGCTGGCGTGCCCTGCTCCCCCAAACGTAAAGCCAGCAGGGGGCAGAGCCAGTGTTAGGGGCCCTTCGTTTGGAACAGGGAAAAAAAAAAATTGAGGCAATCAGTAATCTTACTCTACAGCGAAGGGAAAAGGAGTTCTTGCTTTTCTTCTTAAATGTATTTAATCCTCTTCCAATGATTTGCCTTGGATATCTTAAACTTGTTCCCCTTACCCTATTGACTTGATTTTTCCAAATCTTCTGAGTGGTGCCCCCAGAGGGAACAGAACTTCTTTTTGGGGGGGAGGGTGCTATTTTCTGTTTTCTCCCCTGCCCTTCACTCCCCGCATCCAGTCCTCACAACCTTTCTGATCTCTGTTCCTTTCCTCCATCAGTCCATCTCCACCTTGCTTGGAATCTTGGTCTCAACCGCTTCCAAACTACCTGAACCTTCCTACCCATCCCCACCCCCATCCAAGCAAGGCTACTTTGTGAATCTCAGGGCTAGCCACCGGCCCCTTAACCTTGCAGGATCTTGGTGGGAGACAACGTGCTAGGAACCTGAGCCTCTCCAGACCCCAGGGGGGTGGGGAGAAAGTTCCCTGAAAGGCAGGGGGAAACACAGAGGACCCAGCTAGAGGAAGTGATTTTAATGCTGACGAGAAGCTCTACCCTCTGAATATCTCTGCAATTCATCTTTATTGGGGCCTGTTTATTGGGGGAAGAAGGCTCTTTCTTCTCCACTGTGAGACCACTCCCCAAATTGTACCGAGAGAGAGAGAGAGAGAGAGAGAGAGAGAGAGAGAGAGAGAGAAGGGCCCTAAACTCCACAACCAATCAAGCCTCCGTCCCCATCTCCTTCCTCATGCGCCCCACTGCACCCCCGGAGCCACAGAGAGAACGCCGCTGGCTCTCCCGGCTTCTCTAGGGAAGGAATTCAAGAGGCACTCCTCTACCCCTCACCTCCAGAAGACCAGTTCTGTTAATTAATCGGTCTCCCCCGAGCTTTCTTTCTTCCTAGCCAGGCTCTTCCCAGGACCCACAGCATTACAAACTCGGGATAAGACCAAGAGAGAACCGTTGTGTGGAAAAGGAAATGCACAAGAAAAAAAAAAAATCCTAATGAGTCAAACACCTGCATCTCGATCCGTCTCACTTGTAATCGGGATTCTCCCCGCCTCCTCCATCATTCTAACACACACACACACACACACACACACACACACACACAGCCCCCTCCCCCACTTACCGCCGGCCTGCTAAGCAGCTTTAAGCCCAGCCAGGGGGGGGAATGGGGGTGGGGTGGGGTGGGAACCGAAGCACCGAGGGAATATACCTAAAGTTATTCGCCTGGGGAGAAAACGACTCCTACCTGTTAGCCAGAAGACAGCGATCCACGCCAGCACGACCCCGTCCATGTTCCCCAACTTCCCATTCAGATGAAGGAGCGGGCAAAGTGGGGAAGGGCAGCAGCGCAAGGCTCGGGGTGACCGGGCGGCAGCGGCCGCGGCGGGGCTACGGCCGCGCGCGTG
>NW_024418126.1:0-5894 GCF_014898765.1 Herpailurus yagouaroundi | reverse complement strand
GAACCAGGGGACTCAACAATTGCAAACATCAGAAAGGCACAGAATCTTGTCGGTGAGGATCTCTGGGCCTGCAGAGTCTACCATTTTAACCCAAGATGGGCTACCTTCTGGGTGTGGTGCACGGACCATCCGTTGCTGATGCCATCCAGGAAACCAAAACCAGTACAGAATGGCAAAATCAAATCACTGCTCCTAAGAAAAGAGTTAAGAGACACTCTGCACAGACACAGCCCCGGCTACAGCTCAGCAATATCAACTCTCAAGAATCGAGACAGACAGCAGCATTTCTCTTTCCATTCGGTATTTGGTGCTCCTGACCTAGTGTTTAGGCACAACTCGCCTCCTCCCTCGGACCGTCAGCACAAGTGCGGCCATACCACAATGCTGTGCAGGCTGCTGCCCTGGGTTCCAGCAACCTTAGAACTTGCGTGGAGACCATGAAAGCTGAACTTGGCGGATTCCCTGTTTTCTCTTGCGGTACAGCTACATTCCCAGGCACAAATGTTTGTTTCCAGAAAGAGTGAACTACAACAGCAAACAGGTGGTGCGGTATCTTACAGACACTCCTAAATACATTTTTTAAAACCATAATCTACTGCCCTGGCTCTTTCCCTCAGGAACCAGTTGACATTCGCCACCAATCCCACCGCACAGGCAGCTCTGCAGGCAAATCAGGTCTGATGTACACCAGGCCGAATGCACTCTCTGCACCCCCAAGTCTTTTTCCTTTCCTTAGGTCCCCAAACCTGCAAAACAGCCTCCCCGTTGTCTCACCACAGAGCTGCCCTGGGTAAAGCATCTGTTGCCAGCCTTGTCAATTCTCTTTGCATATCATCTATGACAGCACAGTAGACCTAAAAGTCACTGAGGGAAGCTCCTTACAAGTGCAGCTGCCCAGTCTTCACACCTGGAAAACTCCGGCTCAGTCAAGCTGGAGTAAAAGCCAGGAACTTGCATTTTGAACACTGTATGGCAGAGCCATACAATGGAATATTATTTGGCAATAAAAAGGAATGAACATACGCTACAACTTGGGAGAAACCTTGAAGCATTATGCGAAGTCAAAGAAGGCGCTCACAAAAGATCTCTTACTGTAGGACTTTTTAGAGGAAATAACTAGGATAAGCAAATCTCTTCGAGATGGAAAGTACATTAGTAGTGCCTGGGCCAAGGGGCTGGGGAGAAATGAGGAGGAAATTCCAATGGGCAGTAGGTATCTTTTGGGGGTGATGAAACTGCTCTCATATTGACTGTGGTGATGGCTCCAGGACTCCACAAAACTCTACACTTTAAATGAGTGAACTGGATAATATGTGAATTCTATCTCAATAAAACTATTGTATTAACATCAACAACAAAAAAGGAGGGAATGAAATTGTCATCTTAAAAGCATCTGAAATGCCCTGCCAGAAAACGGGAAACATCTTTGATGTCTCAATTTACCTCCAAAATTGTGTGAAATCTGTACTCCATAATACAGACCTGGGGTGTTTTAACATGAAAATGTCTTATACCACCTTCCAAATGCAAAACGACAGCAAAACGAAAACCTGTGTCTGACCCTCTTTCTCAAAAAACATACAAGTCAAAATCTTTCTTCTGCAAACCTTGAATGATAAGGATGTTCAAGGTATACGTGCTATTTATCCTGGGGCTCAGGAATGTGTTAGCACACTGTTAGGATCCTCGTCCCCAGGCTTAGAGGCACAGAGTGGAAAGACTGTAGGCTCCGAATTCAGAATGATCCCAGAACTTGAGCTCACATTTAGTAGATGGGCAACAGTGGGCAGATTTAACTTCTCTCAGATTTAGTTTCAGTGTTTGTGAAATGGGGGTGCATACAGTGTTACAGGACAGGCTCTCACGTTTAAGTTTCCCTTTATCCATTTGAGTTACAAAGCTGTTATGTTAGGAGAAAGTCTGTACTACGATGGGCAGAATAACATTATGGTGCCACTATAAAATAATTAGAAATAATTTAGTGCAACCCCTTCTTTTTACATGTAAGGGAGCTGAAGTCCAGTGATTGGCCAAGCTCAGAAAGCAATTTAGCAGCTTTACTATGCCCTTACTAATTCACGCCCTCAACAAGTTTACAAGTCTAGTAACAGCGAGTTCACAAAACTAGTAATAAACTCCCAACAATTACCAAAACCTTTCATGTCAGAGCATCCTTCATTAACAGTGCCCATATCTACGTCTACTGCCTTCTGTTCCATTCTAACAGGGGGTGTCAATCTATTAGCAACAAAATACCGGTGAGAAGTTCTCAAGTAATTTTCAAGAACTCAAAATCACTACACGTTACATATTACTAAACTTTGGGAAAAATTCTGTAATTTTTCAAACCAAAAAAAAAAAAAAAATAGCAGAGGGAAGGAAAAAAAGCAGACTCATCCGGACTATACTCAAACATCCCAACAGCAACCAGAAGCAGTAAGTAGTTGTCTTCAATTCAGGGGACAGAACACGCTCCAAGTCTTCTGGGATGATTTTTTTTTTTACCTGGGTGGAATGCATGTCAGACAATTCGCACTGGCATTCTTAGCCCGTGTGAAGTTGGGAGAGGAGAATGTAACAGTTACAGGAAATGGTGAAAGGTATTTGTCACCATTAGCTTGCCATCTGCTCTGTAATACAAAAGCTCTATTCCTAAGACTTCACAAATATGTATAATTAAACTTTTATACAGCTTTAAAATAAAATAACATTATTGTCTATGGGCCTGGGGAACTTTGGTGATTTCCTCTAGGTTATTACTATTTTCTTGGTGTTTAAAGAAAAAACGTAACTCCTCTTTAGAAGATTTACTCAGTCTTAAAAATTCTAGGAGTCTAAGTTATTCTCCAATTTTCAAGGGCTCACAAAATTTTCTAGTGTCTTCAAAACAGCTACTTCTTGTGTTTCTTGTGTTCTCATCAAAACTTCTCCCAAATTACTTTGTGGCTATACTCAAATACTTAAAACAGCTCCTCCTTGCTTT
Source organism: Herpailurus yagouaroundi (assembly GCF_014898765.1). Classification (NCBI taxonomy): domain Eukaryota; kingdom Metazoa; phylum Chordata; class Mammalia; order Carnivora; family Felidae; genus Herpailurus; species Herpailurus yagouaroundi. The sequence goes on along the minus strand of NW_024418126.1, from coordinate 2,911 downwards.
CAAGTGAGTTTAATTTCCTTAAAATGGCTTGGAACAAGCTCTGGGGGGGAAGGAAGAAAGGAAAGAAAACCATAACATTAAAATCAACAGCTGACTTCCTATAACACTGGGCAAGTGTTCAGGCTTCAGTCCAGCAGGTCACCTGGTGGTTAAGCAAAACCATTCTGGGGTCTGGGCTGGTATAAACCTGAATCTGTTTGTCACTCGCTGCACAATGTTGAACGTCTCTTCACTTCTCTGAGCCTGAATTTCTTCATCTATATAAATGGGACGCTATTATCTCATAGGGTTGCTGTACCGAGAAAAGGAAGCATTGTTTGGAGAGTGCTTAACAGGGCGTCCAGCCTATAAAAAGCACGTAAATGTGATCTTTGCTAACTGGTTTTCTAGGAAATTAGTTCTTACATTTGATTATATAATGACCATGAGCGGTGATCTAATATTCAGATGCAAACGCCCACCCCGCCGCCCGCCTCCCCTCTTTGTCAACGCTGCCCACCTTCGCCGCAGTCAGCCCACTGCCCTCCCCGCCCTTCACACCATAGTCTCCCCCCCCCCCCCCCGCCCCCTTCCCCAAGCACCTGCCAACTGCTCTTTCCGCCTCCCACACGCCCTCTGCCTCGCGGTGCTCAGCTCGGTCCCTGCGCCTCCGGGTCCCTTCGGGGACGTCCCCGCCAGCTCCCCTGAGGCTGGGAGACGGGAGGGGAGGGGGTTCTCACCACCTCCAGTGTCAAATCCCCTGGCGACTGAGGACGTGGTGGCATTTCCCTCCGGAAGGCGGGCGCGCTAGGCTCACACTCACCCGCTGCCGGCACGCGGAACTCAGAACTGTCGGCACGCGGCGCTCGTGGATCCTGGGGGCAAGGGAGACCCGAAGGGACACCGGCGAGGCAGAAACCTTCTTAAGGCGCCTGCGCAATGGCGGGCGCTCCAGCCGCGGTTGTCAACAGCCCCAACCTCCCCGAGAACCGCTTGGCTGGGGCCGCTACGGATTGTGCGCAGCCGCCCGGCGCGCGACAGCGGAACCTGCTGCCAACCAGCTGGAACCCGGCGGGCGGCGGGGGCTGAGACGTTTCCTCTGATTGGTTCCCGGAGCCGCGTTAAATGTAACTTCCTTTGCGATTGGTTAGATTCAGGTACCACCTGGAGACTTCTGCTTCGGTGGGTTAGCATTGGACCTCGAAGAGGTTCTTTTCTATCTTCCACCACGCCCCTTTCATATCATCCTAGGGCGGGGTGCCCTTCAGGGGAGCTGAAACCCAATGAGTCCCAGAAAGGCCTCTGGCTGTTGCTTCGCCCCCAGTTAATACGCACCTGTTGGCTTAGGTGTCCGCAGGAAAAACGACTTTGGCTGCACCAGAGCCCAGCCCATGTCTGGAGCAGCTTCAGCCACTTCTAATGAATTGGAATAAATATGATGTGATTCTACCCAAAGCACCTGTTTTACTGGAAAAGTGAGCACCTTTACAAGGGACGTTGAGTACTAGGCAGTTTACAAGTTAGGTTACAAGAAACACAGAAACACAGAAACACAATCCTTGTGGTAGGGAGCCAGCTGAGAAATGGGCACCTCTTTCGACAGATACATAGGAGACTGTCCTCCTGCCTTTAGTTGGAAGCTTTGTCAAGCGGAAGACTGCAACTTTAAACTTACTACTGGAAAGAATACCAAAAAGAAGTAGATTTATTTGTTAACACTTGGGTCACCCTGGTATACTTAGTAAAGAGTGGATAGTATCTCTTCTCTCTTTGTATTTGCGGTGCCAAATACAGAACCTGGAACAGAAAAGGTACCTACTAAATGTTTATTGAATTTAATGGAGCTTTTGATTCATTTGGTTCTTGCCTTCCCTCACTTTAAAATACAAGCTCCAAGGGGCGCCTGGGTGGCTCAGTGGGTTAAGTGTCTGACTTCTGCCCAGGTCATGATCTCACCTTCTGTGGGTTGGAGCCCTGCCTCCGGCTCTGTGCTGACAGCTCAGAGCCCTGGAACCTGCTTCAGATTCTGTGTCTCCTTCTCTCTCTGCCCCTCCCATGCTTGTGCTCTGTCTGTGTCTCTCAATAATAAATAAACTTTAAAAAAATAAACAAAGCTCCAAGAGGGTATTTTCTTTCATATTCAATACTGTGGCTCCAGTGGGTACTTTAAAATATGCAATTAAATGAATTAAGAATGTGAATCATATGTTAATTATTTTCAGGCATTGAGGATTTCCTGGGTGTAAACCCAGCACCTGGATTAGTAACCTACAATAGTGGACCTTAGAAACCAAGGTCTACGTTTTGCACCATGGGTCTGAACTTTAGAGTATAGCCATTACCAAACCCCCAGGGTCTGCAAGCAGCTTCAGAGACAATGTGGGGCTGGCTGGGTTCTATCGATTATTAGTTCGTACCTTCACAAGTTCATTCCCGTTGCAGACCTCACGGCCGGCCTGTGCACTGGTGTATTGGGCTCCTTAGATCCGTGGGGTGTCAGAGCCCGCAGGAGTGGCAGAGGCCATGTCATTCAATCCCTAGAATCTGCCAGAGCTGAATTTTAGTACTCGCTCTGCCACTCAGTAGCTCAGCAATCTTGGGCCAGTGTCTCAACCTCTTGAGCCTCCATTTCTTCATCTGTAAACCAGCCCTCTTACAGCACCAACCTCTTCGGGTTACTGTCAAATGAATGAGATAAAGCAAGTAAAGTGCTCAGCACAGTACCTGGCACATGGTAAGTGTTAGCGATCATCATCACTCTGAGCAGAAAAACGTTCCCCACCCTGAACAATGGTCAGGAAAAGTCTGAGTTCCGGGGAAATTGCTGTAATGTCCAATGTAGGGGAAATTAATTTTTTTGGCATTCTGACACGAGGTGCATGACTGCTTAAAGAGTAGACAAAATCGACTGATACGGAGGTCAGATGTGGAG
>NW_024418125.1:0-1099 GCF_014898765.1 Herpailurus yagouaroundi | reverse complement strand
GTAATTATTATATAATGCCCTTCTTCATCTCTTGTTCCAGCCTTTAATTTAAAGTCTAGTTTGTCTGATATAAGTATGGCTACTCCAGCTTTCTTTTGACTTCCAGTAGCACGATAGATAGTTCTCCGTCCCCTTACTTTCAATCTGAAGGTGTCTTCAGGTCTAAAATGAGTCTCTTGTAGACAGCAAATAGATGGATCTTGGTTTTTTTATCCATTCTGATACCCTATGTCTTTTGGTTGGAGCATTTAGTGTATTTACATTCAGTGTTGTTATTGAAAGATATGGGTTTAGAGCCATTGTGTTATCCGTAGGTTTAACGTTTGTAGTGCTGTCTCTGGTACTTTGTGGCACTTACAACATTTCACTCACAGAGTCCCCCTTAGGATCTCTTGTAGGGCTGGTTTAGTGGTGATGAATTCCTTCAGTTTTTGTTTGTTTGGGAAAACCTTTATCTCTCCTTCTATTCTGAATGACATACCTGCTGGGTAAAGGATTCTTGGCTGCATATTTTTCCTGCTCATCACATTGAAGATTTCCTGCCATTCCTTTCTGGCCTGCCAAGTTTCAGTAGATAGGTCTGCTACTCCCCTTTTGTGTCTACCTTTGTATGTTAAGTCCCATTTATCCCTAGCTGCTTTCAGAATTCTCTTTATCCTTGTAGTTTGCCAGTTTCAGTATGATATGTCATGCAGAAGGTCGATTCGTTACGTCTGAAGGGAGTTCTCTGTGCCTCTTGGATTTCAATGCCTGTTTCCTTCCCCACATTGGGGAAGTTCTGAGCTATGATTTGTTCAAGTACACCTTCAGCCCCTTTCTCTTTTTTTCTGGAATTCCTATGATACAGATATTGTTCCATTTGATTGAATCACTTTGTTCTCTAATTCTCCCCTCATACTCCTGGATTTTTTTTTATCTTTTTCTCAGCTTCCTCTTTTTCCATAATTTTATCTTCTAATTCACGTATTCTCTCCTCTGCCTCTTCAATCCGAGCTGTGGTCGCCTCCATTTTATTTTGCAGCTCATGTATAGCATTTTTTAGCTCCTCCTGACTGTTTCTTAGTCCCTTGATCTCTGTAGCAATAGATTCTCTGCTGTC
>NW_024418124.1:0-1219 GCF_014898765.1 Herpailurus yagouaroundi | reverse complement strand
AATGGAAGCCAAGATCATTAACTGTCACCACTTGAGAGCCAATCCAAGGTAGCCCAGAGCAAATGGTCACTGTGTTTGTTTGCTTAATTAATTCATGTATTTATTCAGTGGCTGTGTCAGTTTCAGAGGGAGTGCCAGTCACACTCTTGAAGAGCTTTCTTATTCTTTTTCTTTCAACTGCCATTATGGGCATGCTAGAAAAACTATGTTGAGATTGTGAAATTCAACGTGTGGTTCTAATCAGGTGTAATTTTGTCCCCCGGGGGACATTGATCAATGTCTGGAGACACTTTGTCTGTCACGCTGGAGAGGGGTGCACAGAGGTCAGGGATGCTCTGAACATCTTACAGGGCACAGGACGCTCCCCACCACAGGGTAGGCTCTGGGCAGGATGGGTGCAGAGACTGGGAAACTCCTGGTGAAAGAATGTCTGTATCTGTAATACAGCTGCTTTCAAGTTCTGCTTTCAACCTTGTAACACTTGCTCTTAGGCCAACAAATTCAGAATAACCCTTTGGCTCCTTTTTGAAAGTTTCAACCACAAACAATGTTACAGCCCTGTAAGTTTTTTTCCAGGCTGCTGGGTGAAGGAGACAGTTCTTGCTATTTTCCTAAATCTTGTTATTTTCCTAAACTATCCTTCAGTTTCAGTCAAGGTCATATGTTTGATGACCGTCTGGTTGGTTTTATTATTATTATATGCCCATAGGTTTCTCTCTCTGTCTCTCTCTCTCTGTCTCTGTCTCTCTCTCTCTCTTTTTTAAAAACACTATCAGCATTTCAAATGATTTCCTGAGATCATTGTTTCTCAATTGATTTTTGCAACATATTTTGATCATAAAAATTTTTAATTTTATTTAAATAAATCTATCTTCTTACTTCTGATATTATGGCTTTATTTAGTGGGTTTGCTTACCTTGAATGTTATATGTAGTTTCCTTGATGTTCTGCTCTATTGTATGGCTACGCTTACGCTGGGGTCATAATCCCTCTGAATTTTTGTGAAGTGTCTGAGGAGGGGACCAGTTGCATATTCTTCCATATAGATATCCATTGCTGCCAGCACTGGTTTAGATACTCATTTATTCTAGCTGTTATATACCAATTCAACCTTTTGCAACTAAACGGAAATTAAACCTTGTGAACAAACAAGGTGAAATCCCTTCACTAGTGTATGTTTCTGTGTAGCACCAAGGACAGAGAACAATAATATAAATAT
>NW_024418123.1:0-1251 GCF_014898765.1 Herpailurus yagouaroundi | reverse complement strand
GGCCAAGCCCAAAGCCAAGAAGGCGGGCGCGGCCAAGCCCAAGAAGGCTGCCGGGGCGGCCAAGAAAGCCAAGAAGGCCGCGGGGGCCGGCACCCCCAAGAAGAGCGCCAAGAAGACCCCGAAGAAGGCGAAGAAGCCTGCGGCGGCGGCGGCGGCGGCTGCGGGCAAAAAAGTGGCCAAGAGCCCGAAGAAGGTGAAAGCGGCCAAACCCAAGAAGGCGGCTAAGAGCCCCGCCAAGGCCAAGGCCCCGAAGCCCAAGGCGACCAAGCCCAAAGCTGCCAAGCCCAAGAAGGCCTCCAAGAAGAAGTAAGCGTATGGGTTCGTCGAGAACGTCGTAAAGGCTCTTTTCAGAGCCACCCACCGGCCTCGGGAAAGGAGCTGTGGCACCCTGCGGACGCAGGGGGCGTGGCGGGCAGAGAGCACTGCAGCTGGGGGGCGGCCCCTACGCAAGGGACGCGGGTCCCAAGAGCGACGCCTAAGTCACTGCGGGCGGTGAGAATTATTAGTAGGGGTTGGAAAGTTTGGGGACTATTTTTGGCACTAATTCCCCCTCCCCAAAGTCCGATGGTTCGAAATGGCCCACACTCCACGCGAAGGCAGGAGTAATTGCGGGGGGGAGGAGGGGATAGCTCAACTGCACGCTAACCCAGCCCTGTTTGGGGAACCCTGGTTGTGTTGTGTACGATTTGCCCACTTTGAAATTTGCACTTGACGAGCCAGTGCCATGCTTAGGTTAGGAAAATACTTTAGCCACCGCGGCTTTTCTGCACCGTCTCCTGGTAGAAAACCAAGACTCTAAGGCAAAGTCCAAGGGTTCCCTAGCCAAGCGTACTGCAGAAACCCAGGTTCCTTCCAGCTCCAGCATCTAAGACGTCAACACGCCACTAGGTGTCCATTATGCGAAACCCACCCCAACGCAAGCTGTACTAGCCAGCGAGAAGCCGTGCCCACATACCCACCCACAATTAGGATTTCTCCGGGAAGGTTTCACTTTAGATTAAAAAAAAACCAACAGGTAACGTCCTTGAAGGCGCACTTATACTAGCTTCCGGTAGCCTAGTCTAGACCTTCTGATTGGGTAAAAGAAAAGTAACGAAACAGCCAATGAAAAGCTAGACCTGCAAGTATCTTTTACATTCGCATTTCTGACAACACGCGAAAATTAATCCAATTGCAAATGATCTTACTAACCTCATTAGAATACCGCATCTATAAATAAACGTGACCTTGCGCGGCTGATTATTCCCTTAG
>NW_024418122.1:0-5545 GCF_014898765.1 Herpailurus yagouaroundi | reverse complement strand
ATATGTCATTTGCAAATATCTTCTCCCATTTAGTAGGTTGCCCTTTAGTTTTGTTGATGGTTTCCTTTGCCGTGCATAAACTTTTTATTTTGATGCAGTCCCAATAGTTTATTTTTGCTTTTGTTTCCCTTGTCTCAGGAGATTTATCTAGAAAAAAGTTTCTATGGCTGATGCCAGAGACATCGCTGCCTGTGCTCTCTTCTTCTTTTTTTTTTTTTTTAATTTTTTTTTCAACGTTTATTTATTTTTGGGACAGAGAGAGACAGAGCATGAACGGGGGAGGGGCAGAGAGAGAGGGAGACAGAATCGGAAACAGGCTCCAGGCTCTGAGCCATCAGCCCAGAGCCTGACGCGGGGCTCGAGCTCCTGGACCGCGAGATCGTGACCTGGCTGAAGTCGGACTGCGCCACCCAGGCACCCCCGCCTGTGCTCTCTTCTAAGACTTTTATGGTTTCAGGTCTCACATTTAACTCTTTAATCCATTTTGAGTTTATTTTTGTGTATGGCGTAAGAAAGTGGTCCAGACTCATTCTTTTGCATGTCGCTGTCCAGTTTTCTCAGCACCATTTGTTGAAGAAACTGTCTTTTTCCCCCTGGATATTCTTTCCTCCTTTGCCAAAGATTAATTAACCATATAATTGTGGGTTTATTTCTGGGTTTTCTATTCTCTTCGGATCTGTGTGTCTATTTTTTTGTGTGTCAGTACCATACAGCTCTTGTAACACTGCTTGAAGTTTGCTTTGCTTTTCTTTTTCAGGATTGTTTTGGCTATTCGGGGTCTTTTGCTCCTCCATACAAATTTTAGGATTGATTGTTCTAGCTCTGTGAAAAATGCTGGTGGTGTTTGATAGGGATTGCATTAAATGTGTAGATTGCTTTGGGGAGTATAGACATTTTAACAATATTTGTTCTTCCGATTCAGGAGCATGGAAAGCCTTTGTTTCTTTGTGTCTTCTTTAATTGCTTTCATCCGTGTTTTATAGTTTTCAGGGTACAGGTCTTTCCCCTCTTTGGCTAAGTTTATTCATAGGTGTTTTATTATTATTTTTTTCGTACAGATGGAAATGGGATTGTTTTCTTCATTTCTCTTTCTGCTGCTTCGTTATTGGTGTGTAGAAATGCAACAGATTTCTGTGCGTTAATTTCTGTCGTGTGACTTTACTGAATTCATTTATCAGTTCTAGCGGTTTTTGGGTGGAGTCTTTTGGGACGGATATATATATATATATATCTCATGTCATCTGCAAATAGTAAAAGTTTTCCTTGTTCCTTACTGATGTGGATGCCTTTCATTTCTTTTTGTTGTCTGATTGCTGTGACCAGTACTTCCAGTACTGTGTTGAGTAAAAGTGGTGAGAGTGGACAGCCCTGTCTCGCCCCTCTCCGCTTTTCCCCGTGAAGGATGATGTTAAATGTGGGGTTTTTTCTTATACGGCCCTTACTATGTTGAGGTATGTTCTCTCTAAACCTACTTTGTGAGGGTGTTTTTTATCGTGAATGGATGTTGTACCTTATCGAGTGCCTTTTCTGCACCTGTTGAAACGATCATACGGTTTTTATCCTTTCTCTTATTGATGTAATGTATCATGTTGATTGATTTGCGAGTATTGAACCACCCTTGATCCTGGGAATAAATCCCACGTGATCCTGGCAAGTGACATTTTAAATGTGTTTTTGGACTCAGTTTGCTGGCATTTTGTTGATGATTTTTGCATCCATATTCATCAGAGTTATTGGCCTGTAGTTCTTTCTGGGGGGAGGGTAGTGTCTTTATCTGGCTTTGGTATCATTCCCCTTTCTCTTCTCTTTTTTGGAATGATTTGAGAAGAGTAGGTATTTGGTAGGATTCACCTGGGAAGCTATCTGGTCCTGGGCTTTTGTCTGGTGGGAGTTTTTTTTTTGTTGTTGTTTGTTTGTTTTGTTTTGTTTTTATCACCAATTCGGTCTCCTTGCTGGTAATTAGTCTGTTCAAATTTTCTGTTTCTTCCAGCTTCAGTTTTGGTAGGTTATATGTTGCTAGGAATTTATCCTTTTCTCCTAGGTTGTCCAATTTGTTGGCATGTGGTTTTTCTTAATATTCTCCTACAACTGTATTTCTGTGGCATTGGCTATTTCCCCTTGTTCTTTGGTGATTTTGCTTGAGTCCTTTTTTTTTCCTTGATGATTCTGGCTAAAGGTTTATCAATTTTGTTGATCTTTTCAAAGAAAGAGTTCCTGGTCTCATTGCTCTGTTCTGTTTTTAGTTTCTATGTAATTTATTTCTGTTCTAAATTTTTTTTAAGTTTATTTATTTTGAGAGAAAGAGGGAGAGAGCCGGGGAGGGGCAGAAAGAGAGGGAGAGAGAGAATCCCAGGCAGGCTCTGCGTTGCCAGTGTGTAAATGTGCTCATGAACGCATCTTGAAATTTCGAGGAATCGGCATAGGGTTAAGAATTAGGGCTAATTTTGAATTTTTTTTTAATGTTTATTTATTTTTGAGACAGAGAGAGACAGAGAGTGAGTGGGGGAGGGGCAGAGAGAGAGGGAGGCACAGAATCTGAAACAGGCTCCGGGCTCTGTGCTCACGAATCTGAAACAGGCTCTAGGCTCTGAGCTGTCAGCACAGAGCCCGATGCGGGGCTCGAACCCACGAACCGTGAGGTCATGACCTGAGCCGAAGTCGGACGCTTAACCGACTAAGCCACCCAGGCGCCCCATGAATTAGGGCTAATTTTGAAAGAATATGGCCAGCTGGTTGAGTGAAAATGAAGTGAAACTCGGTGGCATATTAAAAAGAGCATAAGTGATGGTAGGAAGGCAAAAAGAGCACGTGTTGGTGTAAATATCCAATATGATCAAGCTAATGAGTGTTCATGCTGCCTGAAAATTCATCTCAAGATTGTTAAATAAGGGATTATGGCTTGCTCAAATAGAGGTGAAATGTTCTCTGTAAATACTTATAAATTCCTTAGGTTTACATATTAGTAATTGTCCCTTAAGATGTGTTTATTTCTTTCTTTCTTTTTTTAGAGAACAGATTTTTTTTTTAACGTTCATCTGTTCTGAGAGAGAGAGGGAGAGAGCGAGCGTAGGGGAGGGTCAGAGAGGGAAAGAATCCCAAGCAGGCTCTGCACTGACATGTGGGGCTCAGTCTCAAGGACCGTGAGATCGTGACCTGAGCCGAAAGGGAGTCGGGTATTAAGATGTGTTTCTTTAACTCTTGAATTATTTTTTCAGGGGTTGTGTATTCACGATGGTACCTGGAAGTCAGCAGTTTACGGTTTTGGAGATCAGAGTAATTTGAAAAAACTGCGAAATGAAGCAAATCTGAAACCCGTCCCAATTATTGGTCCGAAATTGAAAAGAAGGTATATTAACTCAAAATCTGTTCTTTAGTACATCTGGTCTCAGTATATTGTCATTGATCTGATTATTAATAAAGTATGCTACTAGAAAATCCTGAGACTGTTCTATAGCAAGTTCAGGGTTGTCTTCATAGCTACATAAAATACAATTAATGCATTATTCTAAGCTTAAGTACTTTGATATTAATATATTTGGACTCGGGGAAAATTTTTTTGAATTTTGTGACTTTTCCATATCAAAATCAAACATCAGCTAAACTTTATGCAGTAAAACCTCCATTTTAAAGGGTGATGATCTTGGGGCGCCTGGGTGGCGCAGTCGGTTAAGCGTCTGACTTCAGCCAGGTCACAATCTCGCGGTCCGTGAGTTCGAGCCCCGCGTCGGGCTCTGGGCTGATGGCTCGGAGCCTGGAGCCTGCTTCCGATTCTGTGTCTCCCTCTCTCTCTGCCCCTCCCCTGTTCATGCTCTGTCTCTCTCTGTCCCAAAAATAAATAAAAAACGTTGAAAAAAAAAATTAAAAAAAAAATAAAGGGTGATGATCTTGTGTAGATTATCTGTTAATAGCACTCTTCTGTGAAAACTTTGCATGTGAGAACTCTAAACTCGCCGTAGAGTTTGGCTGTTGAAATGAGTGTCGTCTAGGGAAACCGGTGGGCTAAAACGTAGCTACACTGTGTTCCGCGCCCTCAGAATGCTGTCCCACCTGTCACTTGTTTGGTGTAGTGGGGAACACGGACGTTTTAATGAAGGGCAGGTCTGCCTTTAATGAAGGGCAGGTCTGCTTCAAGAAAAGTTGAATGTTTGGCTCACAAAGTCACCAAGTTAGCCGTAAGTGGAGAAAACGCACCGCGGTCACGGGTCTGCCTTGCAGGTGGCCACTTTCCTACTGCAGAGAACTCAGCAGCTACTCGGTCCCTTTCCTGGGAGCGGATGTGTCTGTTGTGAGGCGGACCCAGCGCTACCTGCACGAGACCTTGGAGCAGTCTCCCGTAAGTGTGCCCGATTTAACTCCTAACAAAGAGCACTGCGTTCGTTCCAGCCCCCCTGCTGTTTAATGTAGGAGCTTTAGATGTGTAAAGAAAAACAGGAAGGCCAGCCAAGGCGCGCCTCAGTTTCTGGAAGTGCACGGAATGGGGCGCGGAGAGCACTTCGCATTGTGGGAGTGGAGGTAGCCTCCCCACAGTTCAGACCTGGCCCGCCGAGTACCTTGTCGTTCAGGCAGAGGAAGCTACATTTTCTTTAAAAAATATGCTCCCAATGTCTGCTTTCTGAACAAGCTTTTAGAACGTAACACGTTCATAAAACGGAGAGTGCTTTTGCTCAGCATTTTTGAGGACAGAGTAAGTTACAAGTAGCCGACACGCTTGTGTTACTGAGTCTGCAGACGTAGGGGTGACATTCTGACTTTGTCCCTCTCGTAGGTTCAGTACGCTGCTTATATAAACATGGGAGGCGTCACCTCTGTTATTAAGCTGATGTTTGCGGGACTTTTCTTTTTATTCTTTGTGAGGTTTGGCATTGGAAGGCAACTTCTCATAAAAGTAAGTAATATTTTAACGAAATTAGGTCTTTACTAGTATTTTCCGTGAGTTTTAAAAAAATGTCACTGAGCGTTTTTTTTTGTTTGTTTGTTTTTTCCCTTAGTTCCCATGGCTCTTCTCCTTTGGTTATTTTTCAAAACAAGGCCCAACACAAAAACAGGTAACCCTTTCTTTTGTATACAGGTCTTTAAAATAATAATTTTCCTTAATTTGTTTTTACTTTTCCTCAGTGCATTTACAATAACAGATAAGACTTGATGGGGCACTTACCATGTTAACAAGTGCTTTTATGTAGCTTTCATAAGTTAGATCACTTAGTCTTTTCAGACACCCCTTAAGGTAGGTATTATCTCCACTTTACAAATGAGGAAACTGAGGCACAGAGGCCAAGAACCTTGGCCAAGCTCCTACAGTGAGTACATAGCCAAACTAGGGTGAGGCCTCATAGTGATCTCAAAAATGTTTAGTCGTCCATGTTTCTCCTCCCCCCAGGCTGCACTTCCCCTCTTCCACGACACTACCCTCCCCCTTCCCCCTCCCCCCTCCTCCCCCACGCTACCCTCCTCCCCTCCTCCCCCACGCTACCCTCCCCGTTCCCCCCCCACACCACCCTCCCCCTTCCTTGTCCCCTTCTCCCCCTTCCCCCTCCTCCCCCATGCC
>NW_024418121.1:0-7709 GCF_014898765.1 Herpailurus yagouaroundi | reverse complement strand
TCGGATTTTCCATGTATAATATCATGTCATCTGCAAAAAGCGAAAGCTTGACTTCATCTTTGCCAATTTTGATGCCTTTGATTTCCTTTTGTTGTCTGATTGCTGATGCTAGAACTTCCAGCACTATGTTAAACAACAGCGGTGAGAGTGGGCATCCCTGTCGTGTTCCTGATCTCAGGGAAAAAGCTCTCAGTTTTTCCCCGTTGAGGATGATGTTAGCTGTGGGCTTTTCATAAATGGCTTTTATGATCTTTAAGTATGTTCCTTCTATCCCGACTTTCTCAAGGGTTTTTATTAAGAAAGGGTGCTGGATTTTGTCAAAGGCCTTTTCTGCATCGATTGACAGGATCATATGGTTCTTCTCTTTTTTTTTGTTAATGTGATGTATCACGTTGATTGATTTGCGAATGTTGAACCAGCCCTGCATCCCAGGAATGAATCCCACTTGATCATGGTGAATAATTCTTTTTATATGCCGTTGAATTCGATTTGCTAGTATCTTATTGAGAATTTTGGCATCCATATTCATCAGGGATATTGGCCTGTAGTTCTCTTTTTTTACTGGGTCTCTGTCTGGTTTAGGAATCAAAGTAATACTGGCTTCATAGAATGAGTCTGGAAGTTTTCCTTCCCTTTCTATTTCTTGGAATAGCTTGAGAAAGATAGGTATTATCTCTGCTTTAAACATCTGGTAGAACTCCCCTGGGAAGCCATCTGGTCCTGGACTCTTATTTGTTGGGAGATTTTTGATAACCGATTCAATTTCTTCGCTGGTGATGGGTCTGTTCAAGCTTTCTATTTCCTCCTGATTGAGTTTTGGAAGAGTGTGGGTGTTCAGGAATTTGTCCATTTCTTCCAGGTTGTCCAATTTGTTGGCATATAATTTTTCATAGTATTCCCTGATAATTGTTTGTATCTCTGAGGGATTGGTTGTAATCATTCCATTTTCATTCATGATTTTATCTATTTGGGTCATCTCCCGTTTCTTTTTGAGAAGCCTGGCTAGAGGTTTGTCAATTTTGTTTATTTTTTCAAAAAACCAACTCTTGCTTTCGTTGATCTGCTCTACAGTTTTTTTAGATTCTATATTGTTTATTTCTGCTCTGATCTTTATTATTTCTCTTCTGCTGGGTTTAGGCTGCCTTTGCTGTTCTGCTTCTATTTCCTTTAGGTGTGCTGTTAGATTTTGTATTTGGGATTTTTCTTGTTTCTTGAGATAGGCCTGGATTGCAATGTATTTTCCTCTCAGGACTGCCTTCGCTGCGTCCCAAAGCGTTTGGATTGTTGTATTTTCATTTTTGTTTGTTTCCATATATTTTTTAATTTCTTCTCTAATTGCCTGGTTGACCCACTCATTCGTTAGTAGGGTGTTCTTTAACCTCCATGCTTTTGGAGGTTTTCCAGACTTTTTTCTGTGGTTGATTTCCAGCTTCATAGCATTGTGGTCTGAAAGTATGCATGGTATGATTTCAATACTTGTAAACTTATGAAGGGCTGTTTTGTGACCCAGTATATGATCTATCTTGGAGAATGTTCCATGTGCACTCGAGAAGAAAGTATATTCTGTTGCTTTGGGATGCAGAGTTCTAAATATATCTGTCAAGTCCATCTGATCCAATGTCTCATTCAGGGCCCTTGTTTCTTTATTGACCGTGTGTCTAGATGATCTATCCATTTCTGTAAGTGGGGTGTTAAAGTCCCCTGCAATTACCACATTCTTATCAATAAGGTTGCTTATGTTTATGAGTAATTGTTTTATATATTTGGGCGCTCCGGTATTCGGCGCATAGACATTTATAATTGTTAGCTCTTCCTGATGGATAGACCCTGTCACTATTATATAATGTCCTTCTTCATCTCTTGTTACAGCCTTTAATTTAAAGTCTAGTTTGTCTGATATAAGTATGGCTACTCCAGCTTTCTTTTGGCTTCCAGTAGCATGATAAATAGTTCTCCATCCCCTCACTCTCAATCTAAAGGTGTCCTCAGGTCTAAAATGAGTCTCTTGTAGACAGCAAATAGATGGGTCTTGCTTTTTTATCCATTCTGATACCCTCTGTCTTTTGTTTGGCGCATTTAATCCATTTACATTCAGTGTTATTATAGAAAGATATGGGTTTAGAATCATTGTGATGTCTGTATGTTTTATGCTTGTAGTGATGTCTCTGGTACTTTGTCTCACAGGGTCCCCCTTAGGATCTCTTGTAGGGCTGGTTTAGTGGTGACAAATTCCTTCAGTTTTTGTTTGTTTGGGAAGACCTTTATCTCTCTTTCTATTCTAAATGACAGACTTGCTGGATAAAGGATTCTCGGCTGCATATTTTTTCTGTCTAGCACACTGAAAATCTCGTGCCAATTCTTTCTGGCCTGCCAAGTTTCAAAAGAGAGATCAGTCACGAGTCTTATAGGTCTCCCTTTATATGTGAGGGCACGTTTACCCCTTGCTGCTTTCAGAATTTTCTCTTTATCCTTGTATTTTGCCAGTTTCACTATGATATGTCGTGCAGAAGATCGATTCAAGTTACGTCTGAAGGGAGTTCTCTGTGCCTCTTGGATTTCAATGCCTTTTTCCTTCCCCAGTTCAGGGAAGTTCTCAGCTATTATTTCTTCAAGTACCCCTTCAGCACCTTTCCCTCTCTCTTCCTCCTCTGGGATACCAATTATGCGTATATTATTTCTTTTTAGTGTATCACTTAGTTCTCTAATTTTCCCCTCATACTCCTGGATTTTTTTATCTCTCTTTTTCTCAGCTTCCTCTTTTTCCATAACTTTATCTTCTAGTTGACCTATTCTCTCCTCTGCCTCTTCAATCCGAGCTGTGGTGGTTTCCATTTTGTTATGCATTTCGTTTAAAGCGTTTTTCAGCTCCTCGTGACTGTTCCTTAGTCCCTTGATCTCTGTAGCAAGAGATTCTCTGCTGTCAGCTATACTGTTTTCAAGCCCAGTGATTAATTTTATGACTATTATTCTAAATTCACTTTCTGTTATATCATTTAAATCCTTTTTGATCAGCTCATTAGCTGTTGTTATTTCCTGGAGATTCTTCTGCGGGGAATTCTTCCGCTTGGTCATTTTGGATAGTCCCTGGCGTGGTGAGGGCCTGCAGGGCACTTCCCCTGTGCTGTGGTGTATAACTGGAGTTGGTGGGCAGAGCCGCAGTCAGACCTGATGTCTGCCCCCAGCCCACCGCTGGGGCCACAGTCAGACTGGTGTGTGTCTTCTCTTCCCCTCTCCCAGGGGCGGGATTCACTGTGGGGTGGGGTGGCCCGTCTGGGCCACTTGCACACTGCCAGGCTTGTGATGCTGGGGATCTGGCGTCTTAGCTGGGGTGGGTAGGCAAGGTGCACAGGGGCAGGAGGGGCAGGCTTAGCTTGCTTCTCCTTAGGTGATCCACTTCAGGAGGGGCCCTGTGGCAGCAGGAGGGAGTCAGATCCGCTGCCGGAGGTTTGGCTCCGCAGAAGCGCATTGTTGGGTGTTTGCGCGGAGCGAGCAAGTTCCCTGGCAGGAACTGGTTCCCTTTGGGATTTTGGCTGGGGGATGGGCGGGGGAGATGGCGCTGGCGAGCACCTTTGTTCCCCACCAAACTGAGCTCTGTCGTCAGGGCGCTCAGCAGCTCTCCTTCCCTTTGTCCTCCAGCCTTCCCGCTTTCTGAGCAGAGCTGTTAACTTATGACCTCCCAACCGCTAAGTCGCGCTTGCTGTCGGAACACAGTCCGTCAGGCCCCTCCGCTTTTTGCAAGCCAGACTCGGGGGCTCTGCTTGGCCGGCGAGCCGCCCCTCCGCCCCGGCTCCCTCCCGCCAGTCCGTGGAGCGCGCACCGCCTCGCCGCCCTTCCTACCCTCTTCCGTGGGCCTCTCGTCTGCGCTTGGCTCCGGCGACTCCGTTCTGCTAATCCTCTGGTGGTTTTCTGGGTTATTTAGGCAGGTGTAGGTGGAATCTAATTGATCAGCAGGACGCGCGGTGAGCCCAGCGTCCTCCTACGCCGCCATCTTCCCCGATTTTCCAAGTTCATTGTTTTAAAGAGAAGGGTCAAGTGTAGTGTGCTTGAGAACATAGGCTCTGCAAACATCAAGCCAAGTTCAGATCCCTGCTCTACCACTTAATAAATGACTTCGGACTAGTTACTCTCTGCATCTCAGTTTCTTCCAAAATAAGTCAATAATGACATAATCCGCACAACACTATTTACCAAAATACCTGGTACTCCATCAGCTATTAGAATCATAAAAACCTCATTAATTCATTATAACTTGAAACATAAAAACTAGAATAATGAGAAGTTTCAATGTAACTGAGGGGCTTATCAAGCTTTCTTCATATGCTAAAACTTTGGGATTTTTATATTATAAATAAGGGACTTTGAGTTGACTTAGCTGCTTTTATGGTGGAAAATGAAAAAAAAAATAGTTTCACACTCTAAGCCTTTCCCTTTCCTTTTCAGTTGGCAGAAAAGTGAGGCAAAACGTTCACAGACACTTGATCCCTAGCCAATGGATTTAGACAGTCTTGCCGGCCAATTCCTCAAGGATATGGTGCAATGAAAACAATTCAGGAAAATAAAGAATACAGGAAATAATATATATAGCAGAGGCTGGGGGTAAATTTTATTTCTTCTTTTGTTTAGACATTACTTTTATTTATTTATTATTTTTTAAGGTTTATTCATTTTTTGAGAGACAGAGACTGAGCGTGAGCGGGGGAGGGGCAGAGAGAGAGGGAGACACAGAATCCAAAGCAGGCTCCAGGCTCTGAGCTGTCAGCACAGAGCCCGACGCGGGGCTCGAACTCACAAACTGTGAGATCATGACCTGAGCCAAAGTCAGACGCTTAACCGACTGAGCCACCCAGGCGCCCCTAGACATTACTTTTAAAAAGCAGCTAAAATGAAATCGGTAAATCATTCACTTTTTTATTATTAGTTACCTCTACACATTTATACGTTTAATGCCTCATTTGAACTGTACTCTTCATAGGACCTAAGGTTGTGTTTGTATTTAGTAGTTGCTGAATTTAGTTTATTGCTCCTGATGTTGGAATACCTGGGTAGACATCTGACAAAACAAAATTAAAGTCAGGTTCTTATTTCATTCCTAACATCAAAATAAATCTCAGTAGATTAGTAACTCCAACATTAAAAAGAGAAGTCATAAATTACTATAGAAAATTTTGGAGAGAAGAAGAGCTTATAAGACCCAGAAGCAGTCAAAGAACAATCTAACTGATATATTTGATTACATAGAAATGTTTAAACTCTGCCGAGAAAAAAAAAAAATAGTCCAAGCAATGTCAAAAGACAACAAACTAGGAGAAAGGCTTATTTTCTTTAAACATAAAGATATTTTATGAATAAAAAATTATATGTATATTTTATGTGAACAAAATGGAAGAGAATTAACAAATGGTAAAAACAGGCAGTTAACTAGAAAATAATTTAAAAATTTTAAGTATACGAAACATGATTAACCTCACTTATAATTTAAAAAATGCATATTACAGGGGCGCCTGGGTGGCGCAGTCGGTTAAGCGTCCGGCTTCAGCCAGGTCACGATCTCGCGGTCCGTGAGTTCGAGCCCCGCGTCGGGCTCTGGGCTGATGGCTCGGAGCCTGGAGCCTGTTTCTGATTCTGTGTCTCCCTCTCTCTCTGCCCCTCCCCCGTTCATGCTCTGTCTCTCTCTGTCCCAAAAATAAATAAAAACGTTGAAAAAAAATTAAAAAAAATTAAAAAAAAATAAAATAAAAAATGCATATTACAGTGAGAACCAATTTTTCACCAAGCAGGTTGACACACATCATAATGTTTGATAGTACAGGGTGGGTGATAGTAAGAAGAAAAAGTCACCATTCTGTAGCATAAAAGTGATAAAGTTAGTGCAAACACTTTGAAGGACAGTTGTTGCATTCATCAACATTGAAAATGCACCTCTTCAGCAACTGTACGGGCTGAACTTACCTTATAAGGATATGTTCCTGGTTTTGCACAAAGACAAATGTATAAAGACATACTACAAAATCCACTTGTTGATGGGAGAAACCCCGTGTCTCTTATCTACTGCATTTTGTACACCGCCAGGCTAATTGCAGTTCAAAAAATAATCGTTGAAGGAATGAACAGCATGCATGATGGCATTGCTGCTGGCTGATGACAACTCCTATGTCCAGTAACAGGGGACTGTTAATAAATGTTAATATCATTAATTCATACAATGGGATTGCACACAGCTCCCCAAAAGAATACAATGTATGCACACATGCTGAAATAGGCTGATCTCTATAAGAAATTATGTAAACAAATAAAATAAAGGCCAAATGTAAAACACATACCTATGCCGCGTGAGCTCAGACTATACCCAGAAAGAGAAACATGTAACAGTAACTGCTTCTGGGTAACCGACCAACGAAATGAAGGTTTTGGGTGGGGAAGTTTGTTCCTTTAGAAAGTTACTTTTAGAAACTTACTTTGCACTCCTTGCTACTTACGGATTTTTTTTAAATCCGCCATGCTCTTTACTTTTTCGGTTAAAAATTAGTTAACAACAACAAAAAACTCATACCGAGACATGTTTACGATTCTGTACTATAATAAGTCCCCTGCGGCCCACCTCGCAACACGACATTGAGCAAGCCAGTTGGCAAAAGGGCGAGATCAGGTTCAACTGCTGGGTGCTTACTCTTAGGTCAGGCTCTGTGCCAGATTGGCTAACGTTCAATTCTCGAAATCAGTGGGCTAGGCTTTCTCACCATTATTTAACAGGAAAGGATGCTGAGCCCAAAGTGACAGAACTCAAGGTTACATCTGTCTTTTCGATTCCTGTCTTCGCACCAGCCCTTCTCTCAACCATCTGTAGCAAACCTGGAAACACAGAAGAGCCAGCTCGTCCCACACCTTTCCACTCAAAAGATACCGGACTGCTTTACCGTCCTGACAAAGTATTATCAGGAATGGCACTCTTTTGCTAGAATTTGGCCTCAGACCTTCAGTTTTACTGGCAACTCCATACTCCCGACCACACGTGCAGTGATCTGCTAAGATGTGATAAATCCAGGCTTCCTCCTCAGCTGTTACTTTGGTTTCTATCACCGGCTTTGCGCCAGGGAAAGGAAAGGCATTCGCCCCGAACTTCATGGGTTCGGCAGACTCATGTAGAGCCGAGCTCCAGTGGTTGGAGGTCAAACGGGCCATCACCCCAGAGCGCTCCAGCTTTTTCTAGGTTTTCCGTTTCCAAGACCCTGAGAAACTGGCAGGACCCGCGCGGGATTTCTCAGAGCACCTGCAGCCACCGCGCCCGCCGCCCGGTGCGCGTCTGGGGCGCCTTCCCGCCACGGTTCTGCAGGCGACTCGAGCTTTCGCGGGGGTCTGGGCCGAGCCGCGGCGGGCCCCCAGCCGTGCCCGCGGAGGGGAACGCAGCCGGGAGGCACGCTTACCCGCCAGGCCAGGTCGAAGTCGAAGTCCCGGGCGCGCAGGAACCGCAGCAGGAAGGAATCGGTCAGGGGCAGCGGGGTCGGCGGAGCGCCGGCCGCCCGGGCCTGGCGCCGCAGCTCGGCCAGGGCGGGTTGCAACAGCGGGGACTGGTCCGGCAGCGCGCTGAGCTGCAGCCCCCGCTCCGGCCCCGGCCGCGTCTCTGCCATGCCCGCCCCGCCGTTTTGGCCGCCCGGAGCCGGGTGGCCGGGAAAAGCGCGGGCGCCGCGCCACCCTCCCGCCCCTCCCCCGGT